>NC_091741.1:72836362-72973862 GCF_043380555.1 Nothobranchius furzeri | reverse complement strand
CTCCGCGTTGGATCCTCATCTCAGCTCCGTTCCTCTCAGCAGCGCGCTGACAGAATGATCCGACCCAAACCCGTTGTGAGATCCAGCGAGGAGATTCTCCCGTGGGAGCACCTGCTTCAGTGGCTCACTCCGAGCCACCACCCAGCTTCTCCATCGCCTTCCCCTGCTTCAGTTCTGCCTCGCCGAAAACGCCGTCCTCGGCCATCAGCCGCAGCAATCCTCGCTGCTCTCCCGGAACCGGACGAGGGGTCGGACCGGGAGCCGCTTCCGGATCGCTCCAGCTTCGTGGGCACCCGCCTGGCTGTGTGCTCCCCGGGAGTTGGCCCACGGCGTGGGGAGGCATGCCGGGCTCCACCGCAGCGGCTGGTCCCTGGACGGAGCCGCGAGCTCGCTGCAGTTCTGGCTCAGTGCGCCAACTTGGACACGCCCCCAGTCAGACCAGCAGTCCCGTCTCCGGTCCAACTAGCGCCTTCGTCATCTGCAGGCGGAGGAACCACACCCACAGCCCAGCTGATGGAGCTCCAGGCGGAGCTTGACCGGATCCGCCAGCTCGTCAGCCTCCAGGAGAGTCACCTGGACACTCTATCCTCCCCAAACCGCCAGGAGAGGAGTGAGCCCGTCCACCCAGCGGAGCTCGCTGGTCTCCGGGCTGAACTGGCCCAGCTCCATCGAACCCTCAACCTCCAGGAGCTTCAGCTGGACGGGCTGTCCCCCCTGCTCTCACGGCTTCCAGCCCTACCAGTTCCACCACTTCCAGTCCAGCCTGTCCAGGCAGCCCCTCCTGCAGCTGCCTCGCCTCCACTCCAGAGGGCCCAGAAGCAGAAGGGACGGGTTCAGAAGCAGAAGGGATGGGCCCAGAAGCAGACGGTTCCGGTTCTGGCCCCGAAGCGGACGGGTCGGCCCCAGCAGTCGGCGGTCCAGCAGTCGGCGGTCCAGCAGTCGGCGGTCCAGCAGTCGACGCCCCCGGACCAGAAGTCGACGCCCCCGGACCAGAAGTCGACGCCCCCGGACCAGAAGTCGACGGTCCAGAAGTCGACGGTCCAGAAGTCGACGGTCCAGAGGTCGACGGTCCAGGGCTCTGTGGCCGACGCCCCTGCCAGTCCTGTGGCCGACGCCCCTGCCAGTCCTGTGGCCGACGCCCCTGCCAGTCCTGTGGCCGACGCCCCTGCCAGTCCTGTGGCCGACGCCAGTCCTGTGGCCGACGCCTCTTCCTCGTGTTCTGAAGTCGACGCCTCTTCCTCGTGTTCTGAAGTCGACGCCTCTTCCTCGTGTTCTGAAGTCGACGCCTCTTCCTCGTGTTCTGAAGTCGACGCCTCTGATGACGTCGCCTGTCCAGAAGTCGACGCCTCTGATGACGTCGCCTGTCCAGAAGTCGACGCCTCTGATGACGTCGCCTGTCCAGAAGTCGACGCCTCTGATGACGTCGCCTGTCCAGAAGTCGTCGCCCCTGATGACGACTGTCCGAAGTCGTCGCCCCTGATGACGACGTGTCCGAAGTCGTCCCCCCTGATGACGACGTGTCCGAAGTCGTCGCCCCTGATGACGACGTGTCCGAAGTCGTCGCCCCCTCCTCTGATGACGACGTGTCCGAAGTCGTCGCCTCCTCCTCTGATGACGACGTGTCCGAAGTCGTCGCCTCCTCCTCTGATGACGACGTGTCCGAAGTCGTCGCCTCCTCCTCTGATGACGTCGCCTCCTCCTCTGATGACGTCCCGTCTGATGACGTCGCCTCCTCCTCTGATGACGTCGCCTCCTCCTCTGATGACGTCCCGTCTGATGACGTCGCCTCCTCCTCTGATGACGTCCCGTCTGATGACGTCGCCGCCACGTCCGATGACGTCGCCTCCTCCTCTGATGACGTCCCGTCTGATGACGTCGCCGCCTCCTCTGATGACGTCGCCGCCACGTCCGATGACGTCCCGTCTGACGACGTCCCCGAAGTCGGGTCGTCTGACGACGTCGCCGCCTCCTCTGATGACGTCCCCGAAGTCGGCTCGTCTGACGACGTCGCCGCCTCCTCTGATGACGTCCCCGAAGTCGGCTCGTCTGACGACGTCGCCGCCTCCTCTGATGACGTCCCCGAAGTCGGCTCATCTGATGACATCGCCGCTTCCTCGTCCTCTGAAGTCGGCTCGTCCGATGACATCGCCGCTGCCTCGTCTGGGGATGCTCTTTGCACTCAAGAGGCCGACGCTCCATCCAGCCCGGCGTCTCCACGGTCTCTGGTTCCGATGGTGGTTTTGAGGGCAACGCCGGCCCAGCCTGCAGTGACTTTGTCGCCGGCCCAGCCTGCAGTGACTTTGTCGCCGGTCCAGCCTGCAGTGACTTTGTCGCCGGCCCAACCTGCAGAGCTCCTCTTCTGCCGCAGGCGCCGGCCTCCAAGGGCCCGTCGCCTCCTCGTCTGCCGCAGGCGCCGGCCTCGAAGGGCCCGTCGCCTCCTCATCTGCCGCAGACGCCGGCCTCGAAGGGCCCGTCGCCTCCTCATCTGCCGCAGGCGCCGGCCTCCAAGGGCCCGTCGCCTCCTCATCTGCCACAGGCGCCGGCCTCCAAGGGTTCGTCGTCTCCTCCTCTGCCTCAGACGCCGGCCTTCCAGTGCTCGTCGTCTCCTCCTCTGCCTCAGACGCCGGCCCCCAGAGCTCGTCGTCTCCTCCTCTGCCTCAGACGCCGGCCTCCAAGAGCCTGTCGTCGCCTCCTTCTCTGCCCCTCTGCTGGTCCCTCTGTTCCTCTGGGCCCTTCCTCCTGGTTCCCCTCCTCCCACCCTGCTCCTCGTTCCTGTGGGCATCTGGGATCCGCCCCTTGAGGGGGGGGTACTGTCACACCCGGTCATGTCTCCCCGTTTAGTTCAGCCTTGTGTCTCGTTGATTACTCCCACCTGCCTCTCGTTTCCCAATCACCTTAGCTCCCAACCCTCCTGTATTTAAACCCTGTCTGTTCTTTGTACTGTGTCGGATCATTGTTTCATTGTCCAGCGTGCTTCAGTATTAAAACCCTTTGAATGTGCTCACCTGTCTGCCTGTTTTCCTGCTCCGCGTTGGATCCTCATCTCAGCTCCGTTCCTCTCAGCAGCGCGCTGACACTGAATATATCTCGAAATGAAAAGATTTCTTTTAGCAAACATCTGCCCACAGCCGCTCCAACAAAAGCGTCCTATACAGCATTTAAGGCATATTGTTTTTGTGGGTTCTGGTAGTCCAGTGGCAAGATCGTCTGCCTTGAGTTTTACTTTCCCCTCAGCTGATGCTGGTTCGACTCTCGGTGAGGTCGGCAGCAATCTATTTAGCCAGCTGAAACATTTACTTTGTTTATATTTTAGTTATAATGTTTATTTTCTGCCAAATATTTATGTCTCTAAAAGTTCTTTGAATTTGGTCGTTCCTAAACAGCATTTTAGTTTAAACTCTGCTCACAAATGGACTCACACTGGCCAAATAAAAAAAAACACGTTAGGCATTATATTGTAAACGGTATACCAATAAATTGTTGTAAACATAGTAGTGGCAAGTGTAGCTAGAAAATAAGGAAAAGGGATATAAACTACTTCTATACAACTGCTACTGGGAAGTGAACCTGCGCAAAACTGCATGTCAGCCTGCCTCCATAACCACTACACCACCACATCTAATAAAAAGCAGGTGTCTTTGTAGATGGGATGTATGGTTTTTCCGGCGGTGTCTCAGTTGAAGTCATTTCAGAAAAAATTTGTCAGAAAATTCACAGAATATCCAGATTTGAGATCCAAGACCAGACCCGCTTCAGGGGAGGAGACCAAATTGAAGCTGAGATGGGAGGAAAATGCATGAATGAGGCCAAAGATGGCTTTGACGTGTTTCTCATGAGGAAATGACAATATAACATGGTAAAAAGTTCCAAATGTTAGATTTTTAATTATATGGAAGCTTTACAAAAACTGTTCAGTTAACTTCTCAACTCCATCCTCAATCTTGCATTTTAGATGATATTAGCTATAACACCCTCTCTGGTTCCAGAATGCTATCAGGTCTGACAACTGGAAGGAATTGGACTGACTCTGATGGAATGGGCGGGGCTAACTCTGGTGCAGCTCCACCTTCTGGTGCAGCTCCGCCTTTGTGGTTCTGCAGCGAGCACCACTTGAAACCTGCTGGATACCGGCCTTCCAGGCCCAGAATTGAATACTCCTGGTTTTACTGTTTACTGTCATTTTGGTTGAATCTTATTCATTATAACAATTTACTTACAATTTAATTTTTAAATTGCTTTTATTTATTTTTTTGGAAGAATTGCTACATTCAGCCAAAGAGAGCCATTGTTGTTTTGTATTTTGACACACTGTTAAAACTGCCTATGGAAAGTGAAATGTGTGCAAGCATGCAGCAACTTTTGTGCTCAGGTGGGACACACTAACATGTCCAAACGAGGCCTTAAACAAGAGCTGCTTCATCAGGACAGGGTGACCTTTTTTCTGAAGCCTCGTTTTCAGTTCAGAGCTTTATGTCAATGGCAAGAATTTCCACTTATGCTGCCAAACAATAGGAATTAAACGCCGGCTATCAGTAAAACTATTACATTTCTTTCTTCAAGTGAGGAAAATTGAAAATGCATTGATTGTTGTGATGAACAGAAAATGTTTAGATCACGTTAAGCTGAAGGTTCCGTGCTATTTCACTGTACACGTTTTGGTTTTTCATCATCTGTTCAAAATCTCTAATCCCAAGAATTGAACCAACTTTGTGCTTAGTTTCTGGTTTTAGCCATTTCCCTTTACATCAACATGTTCTTTCATCTCATCTGTCTTGTGTTTTTCTCACCCACCCATCCAGCTCCTCAGGTTCCGGCGGCGTAGGTGACCGGGTCCTGGCTCAGCTCCTGACAGAGATGGACGGTATTGAGCAGCTCCAGGACGTAACCGTGTTGGCTGCCACCAACCGGCCTGACATGATTGATAAGGTAAACAGACGACTACTTTCTTTCTTCACATCTCCATCCTCCTCTTTGGTCACTGATTGATAGATTGAGGAGATCATGTGTGTTTGGCTCCCCTGTTTTCTCTTGTCCTGCTTTTCCTCTTTAATACATGATTGATCAGGTCAAAGGTCACATGTTCTGGTCTTTCTGAATATGTTTGTTCAGTCAGATCAGATGCTGGATTTTACACTTGTTTATTAGACACAACGGAAAGATCTATTTCATGATTATAAAATTGAGAAATTAGGATGTTAGTCTGTTTATTTATTCATTTTAAAGCCCATTTAATCATCTTTACTCCCTCTTCCCAACCTTAAACCCTGTATTTGTTCTGTTCCTACTCACCTCTGTCCTAATGAAATTTCCTAAATGCTGATCAAAGAAAAACTCTGTCTCTTCAAAGAGACGTTGGAAAGGAGAATGTCACGGTGCTCTACGAGCTTCTGATCAGGAAGCTGCCTTTGTCTAGGTTTTCCTTCTCTTTTGGAATGAAAGTACTGAAAATAAAAATAAGTTTAAGCAAGTCTAATTGTTACATAAACACATCCCCTTAGAAAATAAACTTGGAGTTGATGCGTCATTTTGTAAAGATGTACCTTCTCCACTAACACTATACCCTGAGTCTATTTCTGGCACATTTAGGGATCTGACCCATCCCCATGTTGGGGGAATGGCAGAAACGTCCTCCTTTTTTTAAAACTTGTTTCCACCGCAACTCAAACTTCATTAATCCTAACAAAGCCTCAAGTGTGTATTCGAAGGAAAGGGGAGATGCATAAAGAGAAAGAAAGTCTATTAGCAGCATGCAGGGGGTCAAGCCCCTGGGTGGACAGATGGAAAAACCCCAGGTGTCATTCCACCCCCCCACCCCCGGCACACTCCCTAACAGGAAGTGCTCCCCTGTGCAGCTGAGAAATCAGATTTTCACTCAGACCTCCAACTGAGCCTGTTTGTATGTGACTGTGTGTTCAGGAGTGTTCAAATCTTTCAAATAAAATCAAACCCTGTGAACTCCAACATAAAATGGAAGCTGAAAAATGAGCGTCAGACTAAATTATTAAAGATGACAGAAAAATGTCCTCCACATTTGACCCATTCCCATGGGGACCAATGAGCTGCAGACACGGCCATGCTTGGAAACTATTTGGTGGATTAGATAAAGATCTAATTGGTTCAAGATTAAAAAGTCTAGAGTGATTGCTTCAATAATGCTAGCTGGTTTACCAAACACACTTTCCCAACATTCTGTACTGAGAATCATTGGCAGATAAGCACTGGTTACCTCTGGCTCCACACTGGGTCACAGTTTAGCACCATCCTCTTCAACATCACTCCCACCACTATTCCTTCACTCCAGAGACTGGAGACATTTCCATTCTAAAGGCCGGATATGATGGGGCAAACAAAGATAACTGAATGTGTTGGGTGTGAATGAAGTCATTATTCAGCTTAATTATGTGGAGAAGACTCGTCAAGGCCTCAGCTGTTGGAGGGACAGAGTGTGAAGGGTTTGGTCAGTTGGGTCAATCTCTAAAATAATGCTGGTTTGAAATTTTGTTTTGCCTGCTTAAGGGTATTTTAGCTAGAATAGACCTTAATCTAACATCCAAAACATTTCCCAGTGGAAATAAGACCCCAAAACCTGCCGCGTTTTGCTCACCTCTGCTCTGACTTACTTCTAGTTCCTGAAACCGGAGCGCCAGAGCTTTTTTTCCCACAGAGCTCGACTCACAAGGCATTTGTCTATACTAAAGACCCTTGCAAATGTGTTGAAAAAATGGATGAACTTGGTCTTGCATTGAAAGTTTTATTCTTTCAAAGCACACCATAATTGAATCCATTCAGCATTTGTTTGTCAATAGGTTTTTAAACTTACTTTAATCCATCATCGTTCTTTTTTTCCTCATCTTGTGAATAATATTTTATCTACTACGCTAACAGGGCCCAGAGGTCTTTGGTGTGTTTACAAAGGTCTGTAGTAACCTGTAGTTTTGGTGTTCAGAGAAAAGTTCTCTTTTGAGTGCAACTAAATCAGACACTAACCAAAGACAACAAATCAATTTTTAATAAAAATAGACAGAATGTTCCATTTCTTTAAGCAACAAGAGTAACACATTTAATATGTGTTATTTGTAAGTCCGTAAACAATCTATTTTAATCACAAACAGGGCAATGTTCCAGCTTCTTTGTTTTTGCAGAGATACATTCTTTAATCGGACTCTTCTGAAACCGTAGTTTAATTAATTCCTCTGCATCACCACATTGGTCACACACACATTCTACTTCTTCCCTTCTTCTTAAGGAAGAAAAAACTCCCACACTTCCTGTTGTCTTTGTGTTGCACCGGTCACCCACTCTCACCTCTGACCTGTCAGCACCCCCTCGAGCTGATTGATTAGCACCATCAGAAATATTTGTCCTCCCTGTTCAGTAGAAACAACATGTCACTAAGTTTGCTGAGCTTGGTTATTGGTAATACAAACACCAACATGTCCTGTTGTTCTCCCCAATGGTCTACTTCTGTGTTTTACACTATTCTTCGTCAGTAAGCTCAGTGTCATTGTAAATTCATGGGTAATGTAGTGAAGCATAGCGTTATTTTAGGGGGTTTTGATGCCAAAATGCAGCTGTAGTCACAAAAATCTACCCACACGTTATCTTCGATCAAAAATGAAGTCATGACGAACTATGAAAAAAAAACTGCATCACTAGCTTTATGCTAACCTAAAGACAAATGACCATTGGTCTTCATTACAGCAATTATAGAACTGATTTGTTTAATGCTGTTTTTTCACCTGCTAGATGTCATGTTCATGTTGAAACCTGCCTCTTGTTTTGTAATGAGGTTTCTGAACAGAAGATGGTGCCAAACATGACACAGGTTTGTTTTTTAAAGGAGTTTTTCTTTTTTAAATGATAGTTTCTAAATATTAGAAACTCGCCATATGAGAATCTTTATGTTTAATCTTGTCTTGTTGAAATGTTTATTTCTTGAGGTGGTTAGATATAATACAAAACATTCCTTCATGATTAAGTTTCATCACAATAAAAATAAGGGGAAAACTCAACTTGGTCTAAAGAAATTTTGCATATTTTGTAATCCAATAGCTTATGATATTTAGTCATAATAAACATCCAGTCTTTAAAGTACAAGTAAAGTTGTCCAAATTGAACAGTTATTTCATTGTAAAGTCACAGTTTTTACAGTATATATTTTCATTTTTCGTCCATAAGATAATACACTTTTCTGTTCTTGTCTCTGAGTGTGCACCAGGGCAGCTGTGGCTACATTGTAGCTCATCATCACCAGGGTGTGAATGTTTGTGTGAATGGGTGAATAACTGATCATGTTGTAAAGGCCATTTACCATTTCTAATAGATGAAGGAAATATGGTAAAATGGTAAATAGATTGTATTTGTAAAGCACCATCTAGGGTTCTACAACCCCCCAAGGCATTTCACAAAACAATCAGTCATCCACCCATTCACAATCACCATGTTACATTACATTCAATACAATGAGTAGCTTTAATAATGAGCTTTAATTCAGTTCCTTTTTTTTTTTCATTTTGCAACCTGTGTCTGTGGATTTTAGTAATAAAAGTTCCTACTTGGTTTTATCTGATACAGAGTGATTAGGACAGTGTGACCCTTGCCATGCTATGATTTATTACATATTTGGCTCACTTGATGGTAATTAGCATATTTTCCGGACTATAAGCCGCTACTTCTTTCCCACGCTTTGAACCATGCGGCTTATAATGAGGTGCGGCTTTACAGAAGATTTTCCTTCACCTGTCAGGGGGCGCTTTAGCAGAAAGTGAAACAGGTGGAAGTCAAAAGTGGAAATCGAAGAAAGTGCTCATTTTAATTTAGCACATGCAAGCAGCCGGCACGACGAAGAATTTTTTTCAAATCCATACCCCCTCATCATGGTAACTACACGTATGAGTTCATATTTTGCCACATTTAAGTTGAAGGCCATCGATCTGGCAGTAAAGGAGGGAAACAGTGCTGCCTCATGTAAGCTTGGCATGAATGAATCCATGGCTTGGCGCTGGAGACGGCAGCGGGAAGAACTCATTCAAGCCAGCTTAACCCGGGGATGATGACACAACACGGACAGCGACACTGACATCGCCACAGAAAAGGTATTGACGAAGCTCTTCTGAGGCTGTTCAACTCCGACACTGAAGAAGAGGACTTTAATGGCTTTAGTGCGCAAGAGGAAGATGAGAGCGAATGACTTTTTCTGGTAGGCAAGTGTGTTTTATTTACTAACCAGGCATGTTTTGTGTGCAGTTTTTATTTTCTAATCATCCGGGGCTTATTAATGCTGTGTCAGCGCTGTTCTGTTCTTCTAAACATGCATGCAAATTACCGGTAATAACGTGTCAGTTCTGTTTTTATTTTATAACCATCCAGAAATATGAATGCTATCAGTGCTGTTTTCTTTTCTAAACTTGCCAGGCACCTTCACCCGTGTTTCAAATTTGTTTTGTTGAATTAAAACAACAACGAAAAACCTCAGTGTTGCGTCTTTCTGTCTAATCATCTTATGTTATGGCCATACGTGCGCTGTGCGCCGGAGATCTGCTGCGCTGCGGCTTGTATTTCAGTGTGGCGTGTTTGTGTAGAAAACTTTTTTTTTTTTGTGCGGCTTATATTGAGGTGCGCTCTATAGTTCGGAAAGTACGGTATGGCAGTCACCAGAACAGTATTTCACAATCAACAAAAATCAAAAATATTTAAGAACTAACCTAGAAATCTAAAGAACTTTTTCAAAAAGTAAACTTACCATACCACACCACATCACACCATACCATACCATACCATACCATACCATTCATGTTTATTTATAGAGCACATTTCAAAACAGCATGGGAGCTGACCAAAGTGCTGCACAAGAGTGAGTCAGTGAACAGTAAAAACGCAGGCAAAAGTACTACAGAGCAGTACGCACCAATAAGATAAATCACAGACAAGATCAAATACATAAAAAACAATGTAAACTATTGCCTATTAAATAAAGATGACATAATTAAGTCAAAGCCTGCTGACCTAAACAGAAAAACTAAAATAATTAAGGCCGGGTCATTTACGATAAGCTAATTGATAGAGATGTGTCTCAAGGTTTGATATAAACTACGTGGACGTTGGAGCCTGGTGGACAAACAAAGGAAGAGTATTCCACAACTTAAATGACGCAAATGCAAAAGACCGTTCACTCTAGGAATTGTAGCCCATATTTGGGACAGATAATAAGGCTTATGTGGGAACATGAGGAGTAAGCAACTCTGAGAGGTGTTGAAATGCAAGGCCATTTAGAGCTATATAGGCAAGGGTCAGAACTTTAAACACTCCGTAAACACACTCCAAGACTGGCCACCCAAGGTCTTCAAATTAAAGAAAGGGAAAATAAATCAACAGGTGAATCGCAAGTATTCTTGGGATTTAACAGAGTGGCCTCGGTCTTTGTGTCATTTAACATTAGGAAATTGGATGACAGCCAGGATTTAATATCCAAGAGGCAATCAAGAAGCTGATTAACTAAATCTGATTGGTTCAGAGCCAAGTCAATTTGTCAGTCATCAGCATAGAGCCATCAGCCATGTTTTGCTAGGATATTGCCAAGGGGGAGAAGGCAAATAGAAAACAGGAGTGGACCTAAAGTCAAGCCCTGGTGTACTCCCCAGGGAAGCCATTTTTCAGTTTTGCTCCTTCTGAATTTCTGACCATTACTATTTGCCCACAGTCTGTTTCTGCAACTCTTTTACCTTCCCATATTAATGGTGTCTGACCCTGCCTGCATCCTCAGACCCGTTAATCATTTTTAAAATAAGAACGTCCTTTACAGTCAAATGTATAGAAGCATATTGCCATCATAGAGAAAAAAAAATGTAAACCTAAACAAGCAGTATCTTGTCATAATGTAAATATACCCTGGTAATACGAGATTGTTTCTCATTTATCAAGATGGTTTCTTGTTAAAGGGGAACATAAGTCTCCTCCTTTTCTGGCCGGCTCATGGGTCCCCAGAAGAATGAAAAAATATGTTACGTAGTAGTTACTTTGACTACAAATCAGACATCCCCAGTGTAGCTGCTACTTTCCACATGACAGGTTTTATGGTGGTTCTTTCATCTTGAAGGAAGTATTGGAGGTTTGCTAAACGGACAGCCATTTTCCCTCTGCTTTTTTCCGTGGTTCACGCATTTGTAGGCCTATACATATTTTTACAAAAAACCTAATTGCATTCAGTTTTTTTTTTCTTATGGGTATCCGTGATTTGGAAGTAGATCGGCGTGACTTATGGTTGATTTATACTTCTCCGTCAGCTCAAGTGTGGAGTTGTGCACATGCATATTTGAGCTATTTATAAACTTATTAAGCTATCTTATTCCCATCATGAACTTAATAATTATCTGTTGCCTAAATGTGACACAGAGCTTTAGTCAGGATTGTTTCAGGGAGAATGTCATTCAGCTGCTGTTGGAGACAAATTAACCCCACACATTTTTTTCTATTACTAAACTAAATTGAAGTAGTTGCATTCATGACGGGAGATATGTGACTTATCTTTTTGTTTTTCATGGGGGGGGGGGGCTGCATATATCGGTATTGGTTTATATTGGGATCGGAAATTAAGAGTTAGGCAATATCGGTAAAAAAATATATCAAGCATCCCTAGTAAGGAGTGGTTTATTTCAGAAGAACAAGCATTTACAGGTATCAGCTTTCCATCCTTTTCTAAATATTCATACTCTCCAGTCTTAATTTTATTGCCATTTACTCTCAATTGTAGCAACAATTTTCGGACCCGCAATCTATTTCTAGCCTTCTGCCCTCCCCACAGTCGTCTTATAACTGTCCACACCCTCGAGATTTGTGTTTGGACCTGTGGGATCCCAGTCCCATTGTTGGATTCTACCCTGGGCTATTAAAAGCAGACCAAATATTACTGATGTGAAAAGACCCATACATGGTGTCTCCAAAAGTACAACATGTTTGTGTGTGTTGGCCTCCTATTTCCACCCTACAAGGAAATTTCACTCTTGAGTTTTCTTTCAACGGTAGAAAGTACCGCCAATACCTAAAACATTTTTGTTTTTGTTCATAAATCCTACAAGAGGACATCTGAGGATCCTTTGTATTCCTATTAGTGAATACCTTTTGTTTTGTCTTTTCTTCAGCAAAAACCGTCTTCTGAGCCATTGCTTCACTAAACAGGAAACTACCTTCAGCTCAAAAGAGTACCTATAAGCCAGCCAGCCAAAACAGGCCATATTTTATTTTGTGCTGGCCTGACGTTATCATCTCTCTAGCTTTTCCCTTCTCTCATGACGAGCCAAGCATGATGGAATCTCTGTTGATGCTGTCTTAAAGGATTAGGGCTTATTCACTGTTTTTTTCTTGACTGCACTGTTCTGAATGGGACCTGGGTGACGCTGTGTCTTACTGAAGCTGAGCAAAGCTGTTGATATTATCTGCTTCATATCTGTGTTCACCAAGAGCTGCAAATCCTGCATTTACACCAGGTTATACTACTAAAAATGGTTTTATAACAAAGGTTTTTGAAAATGTGTATTTCTACCTCCCTTTGTCATTTTACGTTGTAAGAAGATGGCAAAGTTTGTGTCAGACAAGATGCAATAGCAAGAAAAAAGTGTGTCTTTGCATGCAAGTAATGGGACACCACCAAGGGATGGATGAGCCCTTGGAATATGTGTGTGTGTGCATGAGAGAGAGAGAGAGAGAGAGAGAGAGAGAGAGAGAGAGAGAGAGAGAGAGAGAGAGAGAGAGAGAGAGAGAGAGAGAGAGAGAGAGAGAGAGAGAGAGAGAGAGAGAGAGAGAGAGAGAGAGAGAGAGAGAGAGAGAGAGAGAGAGAGAGAGAGAGAGAGAGAGAGAGAGAGAGAGAGAGAGAGAGAGAGAGAGAGAGAGAGAGAGAGAGAGAGAGAGAGAGAGAGAGAGAACTAGGGAAGCAGGATACCAAGGCAAGTATCAAGCTTCAAGGACTGTATTAGTGTCCATTTACACGTTCTCATACAGGGAAGCCACCATAAAACTCCGTCAATCCAAATACATACAGTGCAGTGAAAATCGTGCAGGACCAGACTTTACATATCTAAACTTTTTACTAACAAAAACTTTCTACAACATCACCATCTTCTTTATGATGTGGCATTTTGTATTTCTCTATATTACTTCTTGTGGCTATGCTACATGTGTGTGTTTGCCTCCTATAGAGGCATTCAACATCCATCAGCTACTCTCCTGTTTTGATGAACAACAGAGGAAAAAAGACATGCAGATAGGGGAGGGAGGTGTGTGTGTGTGTGTTTGGGGGAGGGTGGGGGGAGATAGTCAGGGAGGAAATGAGGGCTCTTTGTGCTCTGCTACCTGGCAGACATCTCCAGCATGTGTCGTCTTGCCTTTTGGCAAGCTGAGACCACCGGCGCCCTTGGAATGCTCTCAGTTCAGGAAATCTCGTTGATTCTCATAAATGCTACTCCTAACCACCTTTCCACTATACTGCTGGATAGCTTGTATATTTTTTTTCCCTTTTTATCATAGTTTGTGCCTTTTTGTGCATTTTTTCCCTATTACTGTTTGTTTCTTTCTCAGTATGTTTCATCCTATTTGAACAGAAATTTGCATCTCGAATATGAAGGATTCAAAGCAGCATTTTAAAACAACGTATTACTCACTGTGGCGTGTGAGTAAAAAAGGTGTCTTTTTAAAAGAGAAATGTAGAGATTGTTAATATTTTTAAGTTATACAAACAAAATGTGCTGTATTTTTGTATAGTTTGAGATGGCTGTATTTATAGATATTTGGTTATTTGTTTCTTCCTATACAAAGATAGTTGGGGTACCTTGCAAAAACTTCAAGGATGGTATTAAATGATGAATAAACTATAAATTACATGCACTTGTATATAGCCTTTCTGAGTCAGACGACTGCAAAGTGCTTTACACTACAGTGAGTCATTCATCCATTCATGCAAACACTGGTGGTGATGAGCTACAGTGTAGCCACAGCTGCCTGGGGCACACTGACAGAAGCAAGGCTGCTGTATGTTGGGTACTGCTCTATCATTTAGTACCTAATGGAAGACAACTTTTGAAAAAAACTATTTTAAAGAATCTCTAAAAGACTGCATGTGTTAAAGCTTTTTCTTGATTGCATTTGTGGCTAGTGGGAGTTATAGCATAAATACACTCAAGGGTAAAAAGTTGCTACAACGTGCACCGCAGACAATTTCAGACACTCAGCTGATATAGGTGGGGCGCTGCAGGCAAAGCCGAATGACAAAGCGGCTCTCAGGCCAACCAGCTCGGGCTGCCACACTGCAAACAAACAAAACTGGCATGGTCCCCCTGGATCAGCACAACCCTCCCCAAGCAGAGGCGAGAACTTACGGTCGTTGCGCCGCTGGATCAGATCAGCCTTCATATGGCTGACACACCCAAACGGGCAGAGAGCTGACAAGGAGTACCTGGATGCAGTGTTAATACTATAACAGCATGCGCAGCTCCATTTTGCGATCGCACGCTACAAACAAATTAGGATGGAGAAATGAGCATTAACTAATGCCGCACAGGCAACACAGGAGGGAGAGTACTTACGATTGCAGCTTGCAGTTGGAGTCTCTCAGTACCCCAGCACCCGAAGTGCCATAAAAGAGCTGTTGTGCTGGGAGAGCAGGCAGCTGCCTTTTATTGGATAGCTCACCCCGCCCTGCAATCAGTCCAATGTAAGCCAGCTGGCTCTTTACTGGGATGGGACCAGACCAGATCAGATCCGTAGTGGAACCAGGCGCAATTAATTTGGACGCTTCTACCTGTGAGCCCAAAAACCCTCCTCTGAGCTGTGGCTCTCCACCTCAGCGGGCACTAGTCTTCCGACCTCTGTGAGCCTGTTGCCAGGTTACATAAGAGCTAACTAACCCATGTAGCTCCTTCAAAATGGTTAACCCTCTCACTGAGTCACTCCTCTCTGCACCAGTGCGATAATTTATTTCATCCCTCCCTGGTCAAGGATAAAGGCTTGGTCAGCCGGTAGCAAATGACGAGCCCGCATGCAGGCTTCGACCTCTTCTTCCCACTCGGAGAACAAAAAAATACCTGTTTTGCCATTAGGCATGGGGCATCGCCAATCCCTGGGGACTACTACCAGCCGTTCAGCAACAGCATAAGCAAGTGTAGAACAACTAGATGTGGAGTCCGAGGCCTCCGCACCAGATCAGCCACAACCGACAAGCAGCTTTGCGTTCTCAGAATTCAGCTGGGCCACCAGATCCCTCAACTGCTACACTCCATAGCCACCCAGATTAGACTGGACCAATGGTCCTTAGAGAAAGGAGAGAAAAAATTATTAGGCAACACTAAGGCTGGTTACAACACTGCTGTTCCATCTACTACAGTTGTCCTCCCCGCAAAACAAACGTTCAAGGGAAGGAAATTAAAAAAAAAAAGAAAATCACAGCTGTTCCCAAAAGTGATCCTGCCAACAACGCCAAATGTGGCAAGTTGGAGTTATAACATCAATAAATTAAAGGGTAAAAAGGTGCAACAAAGCCACCCTGGGTTAACCCCCCCCAGGAGAAGGGTAGAATAAGGCCCGTATGTTCAATACTCACTAAGGGAACAGGTGGTTTCTTTCCAATAAAGCAATTCTTTATTAACATATTTAGGTTAAAACATACATATGGAATAAGTTAGGTTATCAGAGTCCAGTTGTTATAGGTCAACCCACAATAATTACCCACAATGGCCTAGGGCCATTCGTCCCTGGGACAAATGCGCTAGATAGTGCTTCATCAGGGGAGTCCATTGTCCTGCTGGGGGACTTCAATGCTCACCTGGGCAATGACAGCTTGACCTGGAGGGGTGTGATTGGGAGGAACGGCCCGCCTGATCTGAACTCAAGTGGTGTTTCATTATTGGACTTCTGTGCAAGCCGCAGTTTGGCCATAACGAACACCATGTTTGAACGTAAGGATGCCCATCGGTACACTTGGTACCAGGGCAGCCTAGGTCGCAGGTTGATGATAGACTTTGTAGTCGTATCATCTGACCTGCGGCCGTATGTTTTGGAAACCCGAGTGAAGAGAGGAGCAGAGCTGTCAACTGATCACCACCTGGTGGTGAGTTGGATCAGATGGCAGGGGAAGATGCCGTGTAGACCTGGCAGACCCAAACGCATAGTGAGGGTCTGCTGGGAATGCCTGGCAGAAGAACCTGTTAAGATGGTTTTCAACTCCCACCTCCGGCAGAGCTTTGACCGCGTCCCGAGAGCAGTGGGGGACATTGACTCAGAATGTGCCTTGTTCCACTCTGCGATTGTTGAGGCGGCTGTTGCTAGCTGTGGTCGCAAGGTAGCCGGTGCCAGTCGTGGTGGCAACCCCCGTACCTGCTGGGGGACACCAGAGGTTCGGGGAGCCATCAGGCTGAAGGAGGAGGCCTACAGGGCGTGGCTGGTCTGTGGGTCTCTGGAGGCAGCAGACAGGTACCGGATAGCCAAGCGGGGTGCAGCAGTGGCAGTTACGGAGGCAAAATCTCGGGCGTGGGAGGAGTTTGGTGAGGCCATGGAGAAAGACTATCGATCGGCTCCAAAGAGGTTCTGGCAAACTGTCCGGCACCTCAGGAGAGGAAGGCAGCAACTCGCTCAGACTGTTTACAGTGGGGATGGGGAGCTGCTGACGTCAACTGGGGCTATAGTCGGACGGTGGAAGGAATACTTTGAGGAGCTCCTCAATCCCACCTATGCGCATTCCGAGGAGGAACCAGAGCTGGGGGACCTGGGGATGGACTGTCCAATCTCGGGGGCAGAAGTTGCTGAGGTAGTCAAACAACTACTCAGCGGCGGAGCCCCAGGGGCGGATGAGGTTCATCCTGGGTATCTCAAGGCTATGGATGTTGTAGGGCTGTCGTGGTTGACGCGTCTCTGCAACATTGCATGGTCATCGGGGGTAGTTCCTGTGGAGTGGCAGACCGGGGTGGTGGTCCCCATCTTAAAGAAGGGTGACCTGAGGGTGTGTTCCAACTATAGGGGGATTACACTCCTCAGCCTCCCTGGAAAGGTCTACTCCAAGGTACTGGAGAGGAGGGTCCGATCGATAGTTGAATCTCAGATTGAGGAGGAGCAATGCGGTTTTTGTCCTGGCCGTGGAACTGTGGACCAGCTCTATACCCTTGCAAGGGTGATGGAGGGGGCATGGGAGTTTGCCCAACCAATCCGCATGTGTTTTGTGGATTTGTAGAAGGCTTATAACTGTGTCTCCAGGGGCACCCTGTGTGGGACGCTCCAGGAGTATGGGGTGGGTGGCTTTCTGTTAAGGGCCATTCAGTCCCTTTACCAGAGGAGCATGAGTTTGGTCCGCATAGCCGGTATTAATTCGGACCTGTTCCCGGTAAGGGTTGGACTCCGCCAGAGCTGCCCTTTGTCACCGGTTCTATTCATTACCTTTATGGACAGAATTTCTAGGCGCAGCCGTGGTGTGGAGTGTGTCGAGTTTGGTGGCAGGAGAATCTCGTCTCTGCTTTTTGCGTATGATGTGGTCCTCCTAGCTTCATCCAGCTCTGACCTTCAGCTCTTGCTGGGTAGGTTTGCAGCCGAGTGTGAAGCGGCTGGGATGAGGATCAGCACCTCCAAATCTGAGACCATGGTTCTCGACCGCAAAAGGGTGGCTTGCCAACTCCGGGTCGGGGGAAAGGTCCTACCTCAAGTGGAGGAGTTCAAGTATCTCGGGGTCTTGTTCACGAGTGAGGGTAGGAGGGATCGGGAGATCGACAGGCGGATTGGTTCAGCGTCTGCAGTGATTCGGACGCTGAGCCGATCTGTCCTGGTGAAGAGGGAGCTGAGCCAGAAAGCCAGGCTCTCGATTTACCGATCGATCTACGTCCCAATCCTCACCTATGGTCATGAGCTGTGGGTAATGACCGAAAGAACAAGATCGCGTATACAAGCGGCCAAAATGAGTTTCCTCCGTAGGGTGGCCGGGCTCAGCCTTAGAGATAGAGTGAGGAGGTACTCGGAGTAGAACCGCTGCTCCTCCGGATCGAAATGAGCCAGTCGAGGTGGTTTGGGCATCTGGTCAGGATGCCCTGGAGGCGTTTCGGGCATGTCCTGCCGGCAGGAGGCCCCCAGGTCGACCCAGGACACGTTGGAGAGGTTACATCTCCAATCTGGTCCGGGAACGCCTTGGGGTCCTGCCGGAGGAGCTGGTGGAGAAGGCCGGGGAGAGGACAGCCTGGAGCTCCCTAGTTGGGATGCTGCCCCCGCGACCCGGACTCGGATAGGCGGAGGAAGACAACGACGTTCTAGGGCAAACAAAAACAAAAATAACGTTAAACATGCAAAAAGTAAATACGCAAAACACACCAAAGAACAATAATGATGAAAATGTACAATTAATACAGCAAACTAAATAAAGATAAATCCCCCTTAACCCTTGTGGGCTTTCTGGTGGTTTCCCCGGCAACCAGACATCCGACACCCAGCGTCTAGTTAAAGAAAACCAGTTAAGACGGAACAGCAGTGATGCAGCCCCCTGGGCATACCACCAGCTCTGGAGATGGAATTAGTTGTGGCGGTACGGCTAGATGGAGCAGCAGAGGGGCCGTTGCACTGCCGGCGACTTCAGACGCTCAGCTAATATAGGTGGGGCGCTGCAGGCAAAGCCGGATGACAAAGCGGCTCTCAGGCCAACCAGCTCGGGCTGCCACACTGCAAACAAACAAAACTGGCATGGTCCCCCTGGATCAGCACAACCCTCCCCAAGCAGAGGCGAGGACTTTTGGTCGTTGCGCCGCTAGATCAGATCAGCCTTCATAAGGCTGCGACACCCACACGGGCAGAGAGCTGACAAGGAGTACCTGGATGCAGTGTTAACACTATAACAGCATGCACAGCTCCATTTTGCGATCGCACGCTACAAACAAATTAGGATAGAGAAATTAACATGAACTAATGCCGCACAGGCAACACAGGAGGGAGAGTACTTACGATTGCAGCTTGCAGTTGGAGTCTCTCAGTACCCCAGCACCTGAAGTGCCATACCAGAACTGTCGTGTTGGAAGAGCAGGCAGCTGCCTTTTATTGGATTGCTCACCCCACCCTGCAATGTCCAATGTGAGCCACCTGGCTCTTTACTGGGATGGGACCAGACCAGATCTGTCTTTCCCATCATGCATTTTTTCACTGATGAGAGCATTGAGGTCACGTGTTGACCAGCCAGCATCATGACAGATTAATAAGTCGCACCTTCATCTCTCTCAAAAATAGGTTTAATCATCCTTTTCTTTGCTTTGGTTCCTAGAAGCAAACATTCCAAGCTGATAGTTAAATGTAGTTTTGTCTCCATATATACAAGATTCTGTGACAGTTGAAAATAACACAGGTTCTGTTCCATTGAACAGACAGTTGACCAAGCACCATCTAGCTGTGTCACAAACTCCTTCAAAAGAAGGTAAGTTTACAACAACAACAAAAAACTGAAAACAAATTTTCTAAAAATTATAGTCAGATGTTATTCCTGTAGTGGGGTCAGAAGGTCTTAGAACTACAAAAATGGTCCTAAAGTTCACCCAACCTATAAATAGGTTACCCTTTTAGCCTGTCAGGACATGGATATTTGGTTGAAATCCCGTTAGATTTGGCACCAGATTGGAGTGAACATTTCTTTTGTTTACTAGTGATCGTTGGGTGGGGCATCAGGCTTGTTTTGGGACACCAGATGAAGGCAGTAAGATGCAGATCTGAGCAGTTAGAGCACTTTATTAGACACCTCAGTATGTTCATTAGTCGTTGTGCAATATGTCTTGACATTTAATCCTGGAAAAGAGCTAAACCTGTAGCAAGAATGAAATCCAGGTCACCATGGCAGTTTGATTATTCTGCAACAAAGCTTGAGTAAGGTATAAGGATAGAGTAACATCTGAATGCCAGGGCTAAGGACAGAACATAGGTTGTAGAATTTTAACATCTTGTTAGGATAAAGATTTCTCACTAATAATAATGTGATTACCAAAACATGTATCAAGCACTCCCACAATACGTGTACCAGTAAGATTCACAAAGTTTGGATTCACAATGGCAGGGAAGTAATAAATATGAAACAATAGCCTCTATTATCTTTGTACTTGGTACTGTAGTGTAATGGTTTATGGCTCTTTTATGAAAGAGGAACCATTCTGCATATTAATTTGAGATATTAATTTTTAATAAATTAGTAACCCTTATTTTATAGAAATAAGAAGACTCAAAGGTTGTGTTCATCGATAAACTGACAATCATATCCGTGTGTCTGTGTTTCAGTTCAACGAAGAGACAAGTTTGAAAGTTAAGAATTTTAATTCTTCAATTTAAACTAATGATTTGAAATGACAATCATAGGAAAAATAATCAACATTGGCAACCTTGTTGGACAATCTTTAACAGTTGATATTTTAAGCTTGCACAAATAGACCTTGTGTTGAATGTGTGAAGATTGAGAATGATGTGATATGAATGCGTGTGTGCAGGTGTCTGAGATTGCTTCAGGAAGGAACAGGTGTCTGAACAATGATGGTTTGAATTAAACTTAGTTCTTATTAGAAAAGATGCATCAAACGCTATCTGTCGTGTACTGCCTCACCGTATGAGGACCCCCTTTTCAGATCCGGACGTCACCGGAGGATGTTCATCCAGGGGACACCTTGGCTGGCAGAGAAGACGAAGGTGTACTGACGACCCGGTCCAGAGTTGACCTCGGTACACGTTGACGAAGCGTTTAGCAGATGCACTTTCTTGTTTGTCCAGCACGTCCGCTCTCTCTCGTTGTCAAACTCGAACTGACTTACCAAAAACCCAGTTCTCTTCCCAAAGCAAACTTGTGCATCAGAGTAAATGTGTTTTGGAGTTACTGTGAACCCAGACCTTTGTGAGCGAGTGTGAAGTGCATCACCAAACATCTCTAAACATTATTTAATTAAGCATACTGATTCATTATAGTTATTATGATTACCCAAAGCATAATAATAATTCATTTGATTAAAATACATTTATAATGAGTAAAATGGTAAAATGATTATTTAGCATTAATAAACAAAGGAAGCATAAGACTCTTTTATTATGACTAGCTTTCATGAGAACTCCATCTTCTGGCACTGCAGGTGTTAGATGTTGTGGTTTCTCCCAGACTTGCTGGCGTTCAGGTCTTAATCTGTGGGTGAAAGTTCTGAGCGACCCAGCTCTTGACCCAGCCGGGCAAATACAACCTTTGACACAGAAAACCCATATTTCCTCACGTTACAATCCCCCCTTTCGCGGCGACATGGTGGTCAAGCAAAAACCACCTGATGTCGTGACCTCAATAACGGGATGTACTCATGAATTAAGACATGGCCATGTTCCAGATGAAGGCAGGAGTGATGAAGCGTCTCCCCACGTCTCGTGAAGAAAGGATTATATCCTGATCAGATGATTAAGGCCCAAAACTGTTGCAAATCATTGTAAAGTAATCCACTTAGGAAATCTTGAAAGCAAAGCTATGTCAATTGCAATAATGTAAAGGTATATTCAAAGGATAAGGTCAATTCGTGTGTGTCCACACGGAGCTGGGCAGGTGATGTAATCCTCGGGCGTAGTCCAGACGAAGTCCAGCGAAGACCTTGATACCTCTCGAACCACGACCGAAGCCCCATGCAACAGGAAACCAGGTGGAGTAAGGTGAAGACGACCCTCTGATGGAATGGAGTCCAGACGAGCTCGGAGAAGGAGACAAAGTGAGACAGCCCATACGATAGATTGCGTTTGATGCAAATTAAAGAAAATAATCAAAACCTATCTATGGGTACCTCTGGGAAAATGTGAAGGCATTTTGTGAATTATCTAACGAAGAAATGTTCTGCACCCTGTTCTACATGTCATGTAAAAAGGTGATGCAGAGAAAACACAAATAAAATTAAAGCTGCAAGCAGCGTCGTTCGGCCCTCGCAGCTCCGCGCCGCTCCGGCCTGGCCGGCAGCCCGGGGCACCAGGGCACGTCTGCGGAAAAGAAATGTTGACCACCCCGACACCAGAAACAGCTAATCGTCACCTCGTCCGCACCTCACCCTGACTGAGCATCCCCTCTGAGCACTCACAGTTTTTGGTGCAGTTACGACCTCGTCTGTAGGAGTTATTACAGTTTTAATGGTGTGTAGGGGGCGCTGTGGTGTTATTATATGAATTTCACCAACCATTTGTATCTCATTGGCTAAAGGGCATGATTGTTGATTGCCATGTTCAGTCTCGTGCAGATGGGAGGCTGTTTGTGGAAGTTACGATCAAACGTAAGGTCATGGCGTCATGCCAGAAATCGTCATGGCATCAAAGCCGCTCCCTATCTGGAAAGCTATCAGATCTGAATGGCCATTGCAACATCA
Source organism: Nothobranchius furzeri (assembly GCF_043380555.1). Lineage (NCBI taxonomy): Eukaryota > Metazoa > Chordata > Actinopteri > Cyprinodontiformes > Nothobranchiidae > Nothobranchius > Nothobranchius furzeri. The sequence continues at coordinate 72,951,507 of NC_091741.1, read as the reverse complement.
TGAAGACAGTGCCTGACCTTAGTGTCATGTTGACTAAATTAGAGGGGACAAATATGGGCATTTCACCATAAAACAATAGACTTCCTGTTGTCAGGGGGCGGGGCTTAGGTGATGTCACCTGTCCACAATGACGTCTTGAGATGTGGTCATTGATCACACAGACAAAGTTTGATATAGATTTGATCATGCACATTGGAGTTGTTAAGTCAAGTAATGTAATGGCGAAAGGTCAAAGTTTGAGGCTTAGCCACGTCCACAACATTATACTTATTTAAAATCCGACGGTTGAATTTTTTCCCCTTTGTCTTAAGAAAATATAACAGAAGTTTGAAGGTGATCGGTGAAAAGGGCGACGGGGTATCATTGTCCAAACAACGTGTGCGAAAACCACTAAATCGAGTACTTGGACCAAAATGGCCGACTTCCTGTTCGACTTTGCACTTGGCTCCAAGAGACTTTTTTGTAGGTCCTGAGACACCACATTAGTGTACCAAATTTTGCAATCCTCAGTCAAAGCATGGCTTGGGGCTGAAGGTTTTAATGGCCATAGGGGGCGCTATTTCAGAAAATAGGCCACGCCCACAAACTTCAGCCATTCATTTCTATTGGGGGTCAAACTAGGATCACTCAGAACAAATTTCGAGGTGATATCACTATAAATGAAGAAATGAGAGGCAAACGTATTTCCATGGCGTGATGGCGAATTTCGCCATCCTCCCAAAGCCCCGCCTTTTTTCAAAACCTTCCAGTACTGGAGACCAAGTGACCTCAACTTGTCTGCTGCTACTTACCAGAGATTCCTGATGATTGTGTAAAAGGAGTCCAATAGGGAGCTGTGAAAAAAAGAGTGGTGTGGCGAAAGGTCAAAGTTTGAGGCTTAGCCACGCCCACACCTTAACACTTATTTAAAATCCGACGGTTGAATTTTTTCCTCTATGTCTTAAGAGTATATAGCAGATGTCTGAAGACGATTGGTGAAAAGGGCGACGGAGCATCACTCTCCAAACAACGTGTGTGAAAACCACTAAATCGCGCACTTGGACCAAAATGGCCGACTTCCTGTGTGACTTTGCACTTGGCTCCAAGAGACTTTTTTGTATGTCCTGAGACCCCACATTAGTGTACCAAATTTCGTAATCCTCAGTCAAAGCATGGCTAGGGGCTGACAGTTTTAATGGTCCTAGGGGGCGCTATTTCAGAAAATAGGCCACGCCCACAAACTTAAGCTGGCCATTTCTATTGGGGGTCAGACTAGGATCACTCACAACAAATTTCGAGGTGATATCACGATAAATGAAGAAATGAGAGGCAAACGTATTTCCATGGCGTGATGGCGAATTTCGCCATGCTCCCAAAGCCCCGCCTTTTTTCAAAACCTTCCAGTACTGGAGACCAAGTCACCTCAACTTGTCTGCTGCTATTTACCAGAGATTCCTGGTGATTGGGTAAAAGGAGTCCAATAGGGAGCTGTGGGAAAAAGAGTGGCGTGGCGAAAGGTCAAAGTTTGAGGCTTAGCCACGCCCACACCTTTATACTTATTTAAAATCCGACGGTTGAATTTTTTCCTCTATGTCTTAAGAGTATATAGCAGCAGTTTGAAGGCGATTGGTGAAAAGGGCGACGGAGCATCACTCTCCAAACAACGTGTGTGAAAACCACTAAATCGCGCACTTGGACCAAAATGGCCGACTTCCTGTGCTACTTAGCACTTGGCTCCAAGAGACTTTTTTGTAGGCCCTGGGACACTACATAAGTGTTCCGAATTTCGTAATTCTCAGTCAAACCATCGCGTGGGGCTGACAGTATTAATGTCTCTAGGGGGCGCTATTTCAGAAAATAGGCCACGCCCACTAACTTCAGCTATCTATTTCTCTTGGGGGTCAGACTAGGATCACTCACCAGAACTGTTGTAGCGATATCACGATAACTGAAGAAATGAGAGGCAAACGTATTTCCATGGCGTGATGGGGATTTCTGCCATGCTCCCAAAGCCCCTCCTTTTTTTTTAAACCTGCCAGTGCTGGATACCAGGTGACCTCACGTTGTCTACTGCTATTTGCCAGAGATTCTTGCTGATTGGGTAAAAGGAGTCCAGTAGGGAGCTGTGAAAAAAAGACTGGAGTGGCGACAGGTCAAAGTTTGAGGCTTAGCCACGCCCACACCTTTATACTTATTTAAAATCCGACGGTTGAATTTTTTCCTGTATGTCTTAAGAATAAGTAGCAGACGTTTGAAGGCGATTGGTGAAAAGGGCGACGGAGCATCACTCTCCAAACAACGTGTGCGAAAACCACTAAATCGCGTACTTGGACCAAAATGGCCGACTTCCTGTGCGACTTTGCACTTGGCTCCAAGAGACTTTTTTGTAGGTCCTGAGACACCACATTAGTGTACCAAATTTCGTAATCCTCAGTCAAAGCATGGCTTGGGGCTGACAGTTTTAATGGTCCTAGGGGGCGCTATTTCAGAAAATAGGCCACGCCCACCGAATATTCACATCAGATCTTTTGGGGGGTCGGACTAGGATCACTCACAAGAAGTTTCGTGACGATATATTTAGAAATGACGAAATGGGAGGCAAACGTAAGGCCACGGTGGTATGCCTGACTTCGCCGCCCCGCCACAGCCCCGCCCTCTGCCGAAAAATCCCATAAAGTGACGCCAAGCAACCCCCACTTGTCTTGAGTTACCAGCTACAAATTTGTGGTGATTAAGTGAAATGGGGCAATTTGGGACCTTTCACAGTAAAACTTGACCTTTTTGGTCCTGAGGGGGCGGGGCTTGTGTGATGTCATCATCCAACCATTCAATTTACTTTGTGGGTGGATGACGAATGACCACAGAAAGTTTGGTAACTCTATTCCATTCATTTATGAAGTTATAGCAATTAAATTTTTTTTGGCGAGTAGTCAAACTTCGAGGCCTGGCCCCGCCCATTCAGCATTTACGAAAAGTCAATTTTATTGTCTCATTTTGTTCGCCCATCTCTTCTGAGCAATTGTATACAATTTTTAAGAGGATTGTGCAAAAAATGATCAAGCAATCCAATCAGAAACGGACCCTAAAAACGGCAAAAACGGCAAAAAATCGCCATTTCAACCCAAAATGGCCGACTTCCTGTTTGATATTGACCATGCTTGCAAGAGACTTTTCTGTGCGGACTGTTGAGTACTATAAGTGTACCAAATTTCAAAACTGTACGGTAAACTAAGCTTTATGGAGAGGTTTTTTTTTTCATTTTGTAGGGGGCGCTGTTCAGCCATTTTCTTTGCGATTTTTTTGGGACCTTTAAAATATCAAATTTTTCACCAGGCTTGACAAGTGTGCAAAATATTGTGAGTTTTGGGGTATGTTAAGGTCCCCAAAAAGCCATTCAAAGCGGCACCGGAATAATAAATAAAGAAAAATAATAATAAACAGAGCAAAAACAAGAGGCCTTCGCAGCGCTTTCGCTGCTCGGGCCTAATAAATTAAATCCTAACTGATATGTGAAAATCAGCAGGCTGCACTGATTAAAGGCATATTTTAAAAAATGAAAATGAAGGGCAAATTGGCTTGTAGCCCTTTAAGGGAAATTTTAACAAGTTAAAATCTGTAATAAAATATAATCACTATACACAAAGCACTATTAAAAGATAGAGGTGTAAATCAGTACTAAAAAATGTAAATCAGTAGGTTAGTAGTCCCTAAAAACGTGAGTTAGTAACAGGTGTCCTGGCTGAAGGCAGGTAACCTGGAAAAAAAACTCAAAGGATATCACATTTGTTAAAAATTCATCCAACAAGAATCGAGTGAATTTGTAACGTTCCACCAGGTAGTGGAAAAGTGTCCCGGCAGAATCGATTGTGTCATTAAGCGGTTTGAATCTGGTGTTGTGAACCCACAGAGAAACGAGTTTGAACTTATCTGTGGGAGCAGTGTCATAATCGATTTGGTCATCAAGCCGTTTGTATCTGGTGTTACGAACCCACAGAGAAACTTGTTTGAATTTACCTGTGGGTCCCGTTTGGAACTGGAGCGAAGCAGATGGTTTAGTTGTTAGATCAGAACCTGATTTTACCTGTTCAAAGTTGTTTAGCAGCTTATCGGAGACGACGTTTTTGCGATCTTTTATAGGAGTGAACTGGAGATGCGGAGACGATGCTCGCAGATCAGGAAGAGGCTCCCCATCCCCCTTTTGTTTCCCAAACTTATGCTGTGTCTGTGAGACAGGAGAAGCATAACAAACAACAGTTCTTAGGCCCTCAAGAGCCTGCTCATTAAGAAGATGCACCGTGCCACCCGGATCACGCTGGAAGAGCAGGTGTTCAGATGTCCAAAGATCTGGAGGTTTTGGACTTGGAGGTTCTGAAAAGGAGTTAGGCAAGAATGGTTGTGTCACGGGTGTCGAAGCAAACCTAGCCATGTGTAGAATCAGACACAGACATGTTGCTATCGAAAGGAACATGTTCTGTCCTGAAAACTGAAGCCAAGAATGATGGAGGATCCCACACAGGAACAGAAAAACCCGGTTTAACCAGAGTAGTTACAGACTGACTAGAGCTCCCCCCCATTAGAAGGTGTATCACCTATCTCCAGGTCGGAGGTCAACATTGTCAGCTGAAGTGGTGGAAGGTCAGTGTCGATTTCTGCAATGACCCGCCCGCTCGGAGGAGGGGTTCCCCCGAACAGGTCGAAGTCCGCAACGGAAAACTCAGTGCCACTCAGCAACCCCCCTTTGTCAGGCGGGGCCCTGAGCCGAGCATCGCTGCACGCACCTACTGCTCCCGGTCTGGGTGGCGACCCCGTGCCCGTGAGAGAGGTGATCGCAGCAACCACAGATGCTCCCTCAATATCGTCACTGACCACAGGGCTACTGGAAACCGCAGGTTTTTCTGCGCCGTCGTGGTCACCTGAAAGAGAAATCACAGGAAAGAGAGCACAGAGGCCAGAGACAGAGTCACACCCCTGTGAAAGAAGAAAATAATTGGCCACCATGTCAGCAGAGGTCACAAACTGAGAAATGACAAGGTCATTCACAGAAAGGTCAAGATGTCCAGGCACAAACCCTTCAAATGGTAGGATGGCCACGTCTAGAGGCCACAAGTGTTTCACGTCGCCCGGTGTTTCCACCTCGCCCCGTGAAACAAGCAGGGTTGTGCATGATGCGGACTGATGCTTGAGGCAGACCTCTGGATGAAGCGGTTAGTCACAGATGGAAGAATTCACATCCATGTCGGGAGAGTTGGTTGTCACCTGACATGGTGGAAAGAGAAAAACTATTAGGAACCACAGGAATAAACACAAGCTGTTTGTCAGAATGGTTAACCATAGGTTCAAGAGATTTATTTAGAATTAAAGTAGCAGAGAAAGTGTCGTTAATTTCAAACAATGATGTGAGTGGCGGGGTTCCTACCACCCTTAAGAAATAAAGATAAAGAAAGAACATTGTGACTGAAAACATCAACGTTTTTGAGCTCACGTCAGGAAGTGCGTGGCAGAACAACCTCTGACCCAGTTCAACTGGCACCCTTTTACCACCGTCACTTGTCCCCTGTCCTGGGCCGTTGGGCTCCAAAGGCAGTAATCCCACCGCGTCAGCCCGGCGCCCGACTAATGCGGGTTGGCCGTTCTGAATCACGGCAGGACCAGGTGGTCCTAGCGGATGGCGAACAGCGTCCTGTGTCTGGGCGTGTTCTGGAAGCAGATCATTAGAGAACTTTACATCAGGTGTAACAGCACAAGAAAGATAAAGCTGAGTTTGGTCCATTTTTCTCATCTTACAGTGCAAATCCGTTAGTTATCGTCTGAGCCCACGGTAAACACCCCGCATCAGCCCCTTTAATTCATCTCACAATTAATGACTGAGCGTGGCGTCAACTCTATTCTTACGGCACAGGACAAAAAAGGTTTGTTGTAGAGAACTGAATGGAACACAAAATCACCACAAGATGGCAGTAAAAGCCAGGATACCGGCGGATGGAGGCCTGAAGCCTGATTTCCTTACCGGACCCAAGAGATAGCAAACCTATGCGGTTGTGCTGGTATTTTACGGATAAAACTTTGCGTTTTACTCTGAGGGAAGGCTTAATTGTCCGCAGACAGCCTACCGAGGGTTTGGCCACGGCGAGAATCGTGCACTGATTTTACACGCCGGATTACGCCTGTAAGGACACAACTGTAGTGTCGGGCTAATCAAATTAGCGGTGCTCTCAGCTGAATTTGAGCGTTAGGTTTTTAACTAGGATCTAGAACTAGCGGTCGGATAACCCACTTCCGTGAAAAGTGGAGGTTATTCACCGATTTAGCCAACGTAGCGAACTCTGCTATGCAGCTCTTCGCACCTCTGAATGCAGCGGTAGCCGCTGACTAAGGATTTACCGGGGTTTGTCGGTTACTGCGGTTCAGACAGAACCAGAGAACGTATAAATGACCTAAGTGAAGGTATTGGATTTAGAAATTAGAAATACACTTTATACCCATATAAAGTCTTTCTCCATTTTATGCAAATGTCTTAGAATAGGAAGGGGTCATCATTTACCACCATCAAAATACTGTCAGACTCTCATATAAAAGCTGGCGGGAGGCCAATTTGTGGTTTCAACAAATAATACCCTTTTGTACTTTTCAATTATCCTTCGCTGACACCCTTTTAGCCTGGCTCTCTGCTTCGGGGATCCCAACACCACATTAAGAGTTGCTTACAAGTGGATAAGACGTAAGACTAAAGGAGGAGAGGGTAATATTGCAAAGTGAGCTACAGTGTGTCTCCTGTTTTTTTTTCTTCTTTCTCTGAAAAAAGCAGATTTGTATTCTCTTTTATGTGCACCTCAACAGATCCGGTGCCATATTTGGAGAATGGCTAAACAAATGGGCTATTATTTACCAAAGTCATTTCAGAGGTGGACTGGCTGGGCCGAGGGAGAAACGGGTTACCAGAGTATATCCTCTGCTGGCTTCAGTCGTCTTCATCAGGATTTAGTTACCCATTGAGGCTGAAATGTAATCAATCCCATCAGGCCCTTCTGTGAGGATGACCATTTGGCTGTCAGAGCATGGGCTCTATTTCCATATACTGGAACATATTTTTTTGTGTTGAATGACGGTGCTTAACACAAGAATCGATGGTTTATGTCAAACCTCCACATTTATTCAAACTATTCTTACATAATTAAATCATGTCATAATGTTAACTGGGACCAAGTTATCTTTTTTATTCTCCAAAGTTTAATACAACGTTCTCAAAGCATTTAGGTTGCTTGGCCAAACCACAAGTAATTAAATAAAAGAAGCGAGCTGACAAATTTAAAAAGTAAATAAACTTCCGAATTGTCTGATATATTAAGTGTTTAACCAACTGTTCAGTTTATTGTTGCTTCTGTTAAATGTCTTGCTGACCGATCAGTTCAACAGTCGTTATTGCTCTTTATGTGATGTGAAATCATCATTATACAGTCCATATGTGTTGATTCTGCTTTGGTTGGCAGCTTTGCTCGTTGGTTTCCTCTAACGTAAGCAATGTGGCAACGATTACAAAAATGTAATTACAAAGATGTTTATACTTGGTTGTTTAGGAAATTGGGACCACTTAAATATACGAGGGCGCTGCCATTGACCATCCACAACCTCAACAGTTGCTGGGGAATATCCGCCATCCTAATTTCTGCTGGTTTGTGTACCAGCATCTTTTTTTTCCTTCTCTCAAAAATTAATAATTCTAAGATATGAGTTCTGTGCAAAATGAGAAAGAAGATTGTGATTTATTTAAGAATAGTTAGTGTACACCTGACCCTTGAGGTCAGTTAGAGAGAGACAACAACAACAAAAAAGCCAGCTCTTCAGGGCTTTGTGTCCCTGCTACAAGGACTTGGCAGATGCGTAGGAAAGAGGATGATGGCAGGATGTCACCTCATTTCCTCTTTCACATGCTCAGCTTGATGAATGACCGTGTGAAAGGCTGGCTTTTGCTAAGCTTTGGGATTGCACTTCACTCTGTTTGCGAATGTCTGTTGAGGTGTTGCAAAAGAGGGCATCAGCACTTTTTTCCCCACCTTGTCATCTCTGAAGCCAAAGTAATTTATGGCTCTCAGGAAGTCCCCTGAAGCTCCTGCATGCCTAAAAAAGCCTCGACTCGGGTCGAATCGGAGGTGGAGAGGGTCGAGAGAATGCCACACCCATGAAAGCCTCTCATGTATTTTGTGTCAAAAGGCCAAAGGAAGGTCCCAACCCAAATCCTGTTGTCTGAGAAATGAAAGAATTTCAGAGGCTGTCCACTGTTCTTTGGACCCCCCCCCCCCCCCCCCCCCTCAGGAAAAACAACAAAAAATACTCTCTTTCATTGGTAGGGAGGGTAGGATGGGTAGTTGGGATGAGGATGCTACATTGGATAGTGCCTCCCTGTCCTCTTGTGTTAAATCTTTGCCTTCAGGAGATGTAGCTCTTATCCCTCTTTGCTTTATAACTTCACTGATCCCTCTGCAGTGTTTCCTCACTTCTCTCCCTTTTCCTCTCCTGCTTCGAAGCACAGCTGCTTGTTCTACCCCCACCCCCCCCCTCTCCAGTCCCCTTTTTCCCCTCTTTGGGCCTCTGAAGTTGGACTGCCTTCACTTTGGCTTTCCCCTCTTCCTTCCTTCCTTCCTTAGTTCCTCCGCTAATAGCTCCCTTGTTCCTGGCTCGTCAGGGCTGCCAGTTGAGCGGTCATTCGTGGAAGATTCATTCGCAGCATGGTAATTGTAAACAGACAGAAGAGACAGAGAGGGACCTTCAAACATTTACAGCTCGCAGACAGAAAGCAGAATGGAACAACCCTGTCTTTGTTTTGTTCTTCAACCACTTCTTAACTATTAATTGTATTTTTTAAATCTTCCCTCTTTTCTTCGTCATCTTTCATTACTTTTTGCCCTATCCCCTAGATATATGTTCTTGTTATGCTCCCTTCTCCCTTTTGCATGCACCACTTCAGTGCATGGGCAATCTGTGTCTTGTTTCTTTGCTAAATGTTGCATGCAATTATTTTATGCCCTCTGATGTTTGCCAGACCTCAGCCACTTGCTAAAAATGTTCTCCTCTGCAGAAAAATAAAATTTGCCTCGTTTTGTACCTTTTCAAGGTCATGGAATCTTTGGAGAGCCAAGCCACACAAAGGAACAAATACAGATATGTTAAGTCATATATTTAACTCTAAGGCCTTTTAAAGTTGCTTTGACTTCCTTTTAGGGGGTGGTGGTTGTTGTTTGTTTTCTCCACTAGTTTTTTTCCTCTTTTGTATCCAGTCATAAAAATGTGTACCAGGTCATAAATTCTATGAGTTCATGAAAATGTGAGTATTTTAAGAAGGAAAATTTCAGATTTTTTATTTAGTTTGTTTAATAATTGTAGCTTTTATTCATAATAAGTTGACCTAAAAGGTGTTTGTGATCCAGTGGTTAGTACTGGGGAGCAAAGAGGAGTCAACAGACACGATTGGTGAAGAAAAATACATTGTGCCTTACTTGATTTTTAAAAAGCACTTTTAGGTCAGGTGTAACATAATACTTAAAAATGAAGGTATTTGCATGCAATGTTAAGTTGTATCATGGCTCCTCTTTTCTGCTTAAGTGCTACAGTAAATTTCTATTGTTGCCTCAGAAACGAGGAAATGGGTTTGTTAGCTTGCGGAAACGGTAAACATGAGACAGGATGACACAGGGGAATGTGTGTGTGTGTGTGTGTGTGTGTGTGTGTGTGTGTGTGTGTGTGTGTGTGTGTGTGTGTGTGTGTGTGTGTGTGTGTGTGTGTGTGTGTGTGTGTGTGTGTGTGTGTGTGTGTGTGTGTGTGAGAGAGAGAGAGAGAGAGAGAGAGAGAATCCACTGATGCCAAGCAACCAGACCTGTCCCTGACCTCAGTGATTGCTCCCTGGAGCTTGACTGCAAGCTGTCAGCAACCAAACAGTTGCTCTCTTCCTTGCTCTTATCTCCCTTTCCTCTGTCCTTTTTTTGTGATTTGTGCTCTTTCTTTCCCACACATATCTCTTCTGCATTTTAAAAGTCTCAACAAAAGTTGTTTGGGGAAAGATTCCACTTGTGTTATCACAGTTAGCATGTTATGGAATCAGCAGGTCAAACTCTATATTCTGCTTTAACAGTTTTGAAGTTACAGTTTCCAGCTGTTTATGAATTTTTTTGAACAACTTTTTTTATTTTCTTTTAAATCAGAACAACAAACCAAAGATAACAATAATGCGTTCATATGTTTATCTGTCACATACATAACATATTACATCCCACTTATATGAAGATACATTGATAGCTGCACCCGCTTATTCAAGTAAACATATGGGACAAAAATGACCCAAACCAAAATTCCCCCCCCCCCCCCCCCCCCCCCACCAAAAATCAGTCCAGAGCCTCGGTTGCTGCACACTGATTCTTACAATTTGTCCGGAGGTGATCAATAACAGTTCTCCAGGCCTCCACTGTGCACTCTTGCTACAGAAAGTTCCAAATATGCTATGTCCAAAAACAATGTCGTCCAGGCATACACAGAAAGGCAATGTGGTGGTTTCCAGCCTGTAGCCACCATTTTCTTTGCTGCTGTAAGCCCAGCCAACAGCACCCTCTGTACCACCACTTTCAGCTTGATTTGTGAAAAATTATTTAGGATGAGTACCCCTGCCAGGCATGGCACTGAGCAACCCAACAAGGCAGGCAGCCTACTCGCGACCTGTCTCCAGAAATCTATGAGGGGGTGGGGGGGTGGGGGGTGGGTGGGGGCACTCCCAAAACAAATGTTTAAACTGCCTACTTTATCTATCTAAATGACAGCGTTTGCAATTAGGATCTCTAATAATTTTCATCGCATGCAAATTTTTAGGAGTAAGATAAAGCCAGTGTATAAAATTGTAGTGGATTTGTTGATGGCCAGGATTTCTGGAGGACAGGCCAACACTCTACCATAGCCTGCACCAATCTAAATCAGGATTAAGATCACTAAAATCTGCCTTCCATAGGGATTCCGATGCCAAGGGTCTGTAGAGGGAATGTTATAAAACTTTGTACAGTTTGGACGCATAGCCAACCACTTTTATTTGTGTGCATAGTAGTTTTTTGACAGGTAGACAGTGCAATGACCCCTGCAGGGGAGCCCCAAGCGCGTTGAGAACCGATCGTAATTGTAGATAAAAGTAAAATTTTTGTACGAGGAAGATTGAACTTAGCACAAAGCTCAGCAAAAGACAATAGCTCATCAGCTCCGAATATATCTCCAAGAACAGAGATTCCCCTTTCCTCTCAAGCCATACATCTCAGTGGTTGCTTTGCAGTCTTTTGTTACCAAAAAGTGGGATCCCAGGGTCCCATGGGAAGAGCCCACCACAACGCTTCCCAGCAATATCCCAGACCTTTAGCAAACATGTGATAATCTGGCCATAAGTGTTTAATTGGGAGCCCATTGGGTACAAATTTAGGATTTGATGGAGAGAATGGGGGCTCACCAAACTTTCTTTCAGCGCCCGCCAGGACAATTTAATATCTGGTTGAAACCTGACCGACAGTGGTCTAAGCGTGAAAGCCCAGTTGTATAATTTCAAGTCTGGCAGAGATAGTCCTCCATCAATTTCCCTCTGGGATTAATAAAGTATTTTTGAATTTCTAAGGTCATGGAGAAAATTGTCTACAGGCAGCTGCAGGACTACCTTGACCATTATGGTATTTTAGAGAAGTTTCAATCAGGTTTTAAGCAATACCACAGTACGGAGACTACTCTTTTAAGGATATTTAATGATATATTTTTAACTATCGATTCCGGTCAATCAGCTGTATTGATTCTTTTAGACCTAACAGCGGCCTTTGATATGGTGGACCATCAGATCCTTTTATCCTGCCTAGAGCATGACGTTGGCATCTAGGGCTCAGTGTTGCAGTGGTTTAAGTCCTACCTGTCAGACAGGACTTTTACATTAAATATGGGGCAGTGTTGTTCATCTCCAGCGAAACTTAGTTGTGGTGTCCCTCAAGGTTCAGTTTTGAGCCTGCTCTTGTTCTCGCTGTATATGTTGCCTCTTGGTGCAATCTTTCATAAGCATGGCATCGCGTATCACTTCTTTGCGGACGATGAGCAGATATATGTCCCACTACATTCTCGAAGGCCATCGTCTGACAAATTACTGAATTGTCTAAAAGATGTTAAAAACTGGCTACAATTGAACCTTCTCACTTTAAATGACAAAAAGATGGAAATTGTTGTTTTCGGGGACCCTGGGCTGTTGCACGGGGTAAACAGTGTATTTGGCCCTTTAGAATCCTTTTGTGTGTCTCAGGCAAGAAATCTGTTTTTTTTTTTCATTGATGGCCATTTTAAACTTGATAAACAGATAAGTTCTGTGGTCCAGAGCGTGTTCTTTCATTTGCGTGTTGTTAGTAAAGTCAAGCCCTATTTACCACTCAAAGACTTTGAAAAGGTTATACACCTGCTAATCATGTCGAGACTCAACTACTGCAACTCTCTTTATCATGGACTGGAGCAGTCGTCAATTCACCGCTTGCAGGTGACTCAGAATGAGGCAGCCCGCTTGCTGACAGGTAGGAGGCGCAGGGATCACATAACACCAGTCTTACAAGCTCTTCACTGGCTCCCGATCACTTACAGGATTCAATTTAAGGTGCTACTGATCTGTTTTAAGGCACAATACAATTTGGCCTCTCCTTATCTGTCGGAACTTTTAAACACTCATGTCCCCAAACGAAACCTCCGATCATCCTCTCTACATCTATTATCTGTTCCCAAGTCTAGGCTGAAGTCCAGAGGCGACAGAGCCTTTTCTGTGGATGCTCCCAAGCTCTGGAACAGCCTTCCCCTACAGATTAGGTCTGCTAACAGCTTTTCTGCTTTTAAGTCTCTTTTAAAAACCTACCTTTTTACCCTTGCTTTTTATTGATTTTATCGTTAAGTAATTTTAGGGTCTACTGGAAGGCTCTCAGTGTTTTATCATTTTATTTTTACTGCTTCTCTGTGTACAGCACTTTGTGCAGTCTCTGATTGTTGGAAATGTGCTATATAAATAAACTTGACATTGACATATAAAATTCTGTCCAAAAAAGATTCCTCTGTGTCAGAGCCATCATTAGAATACATAGTTTTCTCTGGATTAAGCTAATAGGACTCCCTCAGCTGACATCACTTGGTTTGGCAAAAAAAAAACTTTCTCACAAAAATGATGCTAAAAGCCTGAATAATTTATGTAAGTGTAAAAAAATGTTTCAACGAGTTTCTATTGGGTCATGTTTCACACCCTGTCCTGTCTCCCCATTCTGTTCAGTCATGTGTCTTTGTTAATTGCTCCCACCTGCCTTTCGTTTTCCAATCATCCAAGCTCCCAGCCCTCTTGTATTTAAACCCCTTCAGTTCTGTGTCTCTTGTTGGCTCATTGTTTCATTGTCCTGCGTGTTCATTATTAAATCCTTGTTTTAAGTCAAAGTCAAAGTCAGTTTAATTGTCACTTCTGCCACATGTACAGGACATACAGAGAAATGAAATTATGTTACTCTCAAACTCTTGCTAGATAGAAAATAAACATTTAGTATAAAAACAGTAACCAAGTTCAGAGAGACTGTGGGGGAAGAGAGAGGAGAGGTGGGAGAGCCGGGAGGGAGTTTAGCTTCCTAACTGCCTGATGGATAAAGCTGTCCTTCAGTCTGTTGGTCCTGGCCTTGAGACTCCGCAGTCTCCTCCCTGTCGGCAGCAGCTCGAAGAGGCTTTGCATTGGGTGAGTGGGATCAGCCGCAATGTGAAGGACCTTTTTTGTGAGGCGGGTGTTGTAAATGTCTGGTAGGGAGGGGAGAGAGACCCCGATGATCTTCTCTGCTGCTCTCACTATACGTTGGAGGGTTTTAAGGCAGGATACGTTGCAGGCTCCGAACCACACAGTGATGCCGCACGACAGGATGCTCTCGATGGTGCCTCTGTAGAAAGTGTACAGGATGGGGGCTGGTGCTCTTGCTCTTCTTAGTTTGCGGAGGAAGAAGAGATGCTGCTGTGATTTCCTTGCCAATGCTATGGTGTTGTTCATCCAGGAGAGGTCCTCTGTAATGTGCACACCAAGGAACTTGGTGCTGCTCACTCTCTCCACAGACACACCATTGATGGTCAGAGGAGCATGCTGAGTGTGTGCTCTCCTGAAGTCCACAACAATCTCCTTGGTCTTCTCCACATTTAGAGAGAGGTTGTTGTCAGCACACCATATGGTAAGGCGGCTCACCTCGTTCCTGTAGTCGGTCTCATCCCTGTGGTTTATGAGACCCACCACTGTTGTGTCATCCGCAAACTTGATGAAGAGGTTAGAGCTGTGTAATGGTGTACAGTCGTGGGTCAGCAGAGTGAAGAGGAGGGGGCTCAGCACACATCCCTGGGGGGCTCCCCTGTTTGAAATGATGGTGCTGGATGTGTTTCTGCCGACCCGTACTGCTTGTGTTCTTCCAGTGAGGAAGTCCAACAGCCAGTTACACAGTGAGGTGTTGAGACCCAGCTGAACCAGTTTTTGAGTAAGCTGTTGGGGGATGATGGTGTTGAATGCTGAACTAAAGTCTATGAACAGCATTCGGACATATGATGTTCCTGTCTACCTGCCTGCCTCCTTCCTCACCCACGTGTGGATCCTCACCTCTGTTTCACTCACCGGCACGCTTGTGACATCATGAGAGTCTCTGTCAGACTGGTCGGCTGGAAACGGGAGTTGAGCTTGTAGAGAGCGTGGTCTCACAGACACGGAAGTGATAGCGCCGGTGAAATGCCGGCTCACGGTTTAATCTAGGAATCCCCAAGCATTCGAGCGTCAATGAAGTGACACGGAAATGCTGGGTTTTCCAGAAGTAAGTAAGAACACTTACTGTGAGCTGAGAGTTCATAAGATGGATCGGTTGCTTGGAAACTCTGATCATGGATCCGAAGAAACGCTGACTGAGTGGTGAGCTGGGGAAACGACTTCCGTATATAGTCGCGGTTCGTGACGTAGGAGGGGATCCCCGTGAGGGGCATGCTGGGAGTTGTGGTCCATGGTGGAGGTCGGCTAGCTGGGAGAGGCTGGTTTGGGGACTTGGGTTTTGACAGTCTCTAACTTGCAATTTGCTCTAACATTTGTCATTTAGTCACATGATGTACACATATTTCAGACTAGTTTTTTGGTCAAAGTTAAAAATTGCCTCTACAACATCAACATCTCACAACTTATTTACAAGAATTTTTGCTGCTCTGGCAAAGTTTGAGCCAGTAAATAAAGATAATGCAAATTTATTATATTTTTCTGGTAGAAAGATTGACTTATTAGGGACAGCAGTAGCTCAGGTGGTAGAGTGGATTGTCCAGTGTTACATCCCTGACAGGAGGTGTTAAAATGTGAAGGAGGGGGTAACATAAGAAACCTGGTAGTGGGTTTAAAAAGGGTTTAATTGTTATAAAAGGTTCTAAAAACAAGTGCAAACAGATGGTGAGCATTATTAAAATAATGCAAAATGAAAAATTCACTACAAGGTTAACAGTTAGAAGACAACTTATCAACTATATAAAACACGGGGTTAAAACTTTGTTAAAAGTTTCACCAAACACTAATCTGAAGGTTACATCCCGGCTGCTGTTGTGTCCTTGGCAAGATACTTAACTAGCCTCATCTGCTGGTGGTGGACAGAGGGGCTGATGGTGCCAGTGTATGCCAGGCCCCGCCTCTCTACATTGTAGTTCATCATCATCAGTATATACAATTACAGGCCATTTACCAAAATAAACATTTTCTAATGATAACAGTTCTCTAAGTAATGTTTTTTATGTTTTAGCATGTTAAAAATGACATTTCTAATAGAAAGTCATAATGAAATCAGCTTAATAACATGAACAATGTCAATTATAGTAGCTTTTGGTGATGCTGGCAACCATTTTATTTCTTAAGTTGTAGTCATAAGTGTCTTCAAACGATTTCCTGAATCCAGAAAACCATTGAAATGAACTCCTACTACTGTTTCAACTATAATAAATTAGTTTAAGTTGAGTTGGCATTATAGAAATCTGTTATCTTGCTCTTTAGACATGTTTGTATTGTCCAACTATGTGTTCTTATTTTGTGTGTTTGAAGCAGCAGTAAAGCTCCATGACAATGTATTGCTCCAAACAGTGGAAACACATCCACCTGGGACACCTAATCCTCCTCAGTAATAACAGGACTCACACCAACAGTTTCTTCTCCTAATGGAAATAAATGCCTTACTTGCACTTAAAAAGTAAAACTGTTGAATGTCAAGTGGAATTTCTTTGCTCATATCCATTCAAATTGTCAAAAAATAAATAAAAAGAAGAAAAACATTATTACAATAAAAAATGTCTCCATGGTTTCCTTTACTTTCGTGAAATGTATTTGGAAAACTAGAAAAAGACTGGAGATCGACTGTTTTCTGCACTCTTTTGCCTGTGCTGCTCTTGATTACAGTGTACGGTTTCCTTCAAGAAAAACACAGCTCTCTAAATTCAGCATGGCCAATTGGTCCATTCCTGAGTTAAGGCCAAGGGAAATGGAGAGAAACCAATTAGAAGACGGAAGCCACTAATTAAAAGCTTCATGCTCTACAGATTGCATCAATTTTATTTTCTTTAGCAATGACCAGAGCCATAATTTCAGTGCTTGCATGGATGCCAGTGTACATTACATTCCAAGACAGCTGCCTTTTGTCTTAGTAAAGTCTTACTGCTCAGAGGCAGTACTGTAACTCCCCTCCACTCTCTTGTTGGTGGTTTAGATTGAGGAAAACAAAAAAAAAAGCACAAATTGTGAAAATTTTGAACAATCGCAAAGGCTATACACCATTTAGGATAGATGAGAAACCATTCATTAAAAGTTTACAACAAGAATCTGATTGCAGAAATGTTTCCACTTCCTGGATTAGGTTCACTGGAAAGCTGCCAATACATTCTGTGTGTTGTGAATTGGAGATTGCATTATGCTTGAGTGGTTTGGGTGGTTAACCAATGCTCTTGCTTTGGAAGGCTGCAGGGAAATGTTGAGCACCTGAGGAAAGCCACAGGGTTGCTCTGAACAGTAGGCTCACAAAAAAGTGGGCCTGTACTGGCCCAATCTTTCTAAAGTTATGCTGTTCTGTTGGCAGAATGACTCATAACACTTGTCTTCGGCCTGCTATAGGAAACTGAAGATACAAAAAGGGTTTCTTTTTTTTTTGTTCTCTCAAAACAGAAGCACTGCAGAAATAGGTAACCAACTGAGTAGCACAAAATTATTCATAAAGTTTCCTGTACAGGTGCATAGAAATTTCAGCCACCTAATATTTTTGGCCAAAAATTACCCAAAAATGCATTTTCGATTTTCGGCTGAAACACCTAAGTCACTAAGACAACAAGGCCGAAACAGACCATCGGGTGAACCTTGTTTTCCATTCATCTCGCTCCACCCTCATGTGGCCACTTGCTCTTTGCTTTATGAAAACATTACATTCATACTAATTTTAGAGTGAAGTTGCGCACAGCTGCAATGTTACTTTCTGTCTCACTGTGAACGAATGAATATCTTCATCAGAGGGTGAATATTACTCTTCAGATTCAGTCAGCCATTACCAGACAAAGAGCTTTGTCAACTATGAACAGACCTTTCTGTTGTAAGTTTCTCCTCTCTAATATATAATAATATTCTCCTTCTGTGTGCTCCGCTCGTCTCCTCTCCTAGTCTCCTTATAGGGGGCAGATTTCAAACTCTAAACTCTGAAAATTCCAACAGGGATAGGTAGCGGGATTATAATTGCAGCTGTGGCTTATTAAGCGTAATAATGCGAATTTATCTCTTAATGATTAATCTTACTGTTCTTTTTAGCAGGACTTTCAGTTATATGCTTGTACATTTATAATTCTTATTAATAATATATTTTATTCATATCCATAAATGCTATGGTTCTATTTATTGTCATAACAATTTCTTTCGGTGTTTCGACCTTGGTGTCCTCATTTTCGGTTATCAGTTTTGGTAAGCTCTAGTTTCCTGGCAATAAAGTAGTGCACTAAAATAATGTCTGCGGACTTTGTTTCCTACATGAACGACTAAAATGTTCCTCAGTATTACTGAATGACAGAATATATTGTTGAATTTACTTTAGCTTGTATTGAATTTACCCCCCCCCCCCCCCCCATTCCCCTGTTTATGTTATATAAATATGAGGAAACATGCAAGAAGACAGGAACGCTAAGTACCAAGACTTTTACATGACCTCAAGACCCCTGGGGCACCACTTACATGGGTACGTGTCCTATTCTGTCACAATATGTGTGTCTCGAAACACTTCAAGGGAAATTAAGCATTTTAACCTTTTGAAATTATGAAGAAAAAAATGAGAGGAAGTAACCTAGACCTTGCCTCTTTCCTTCCATTCCAAACTAATGCATTTTCCAGACCTCTAACGCTGAATGCTGACCTTCCTTTTTGAACAGGATTTTTCCCGTACCCTACACCTTGGATTTCAGGAAATGTACAAAACAGGATAGCACACTGCATCATTTTTCTTGTGTCAGTTTTCCTTTTTGGAGTGAGGCACAAAACACTTGAGGATCTAATGACATCAGCAGCCAAGGCTTCCATGTTTTTGCTTGTTTGTTTTCCTTTGTCATTTTGTCCGACTGGTATTCCGATCTAAGTTTAGTACTCCATAGCACAATTGTTCAGTTTGTTCCCATTCCAGTGACGTAAATAATTTTTTAAGTTGGTCACAATAACAAATAGAAACATAGTCAGTCATGCTGAAACAGCAGTTTTTGATTATTGCTTTCTTTTACATGCTTTCTAAAAGTTCATAGTTTGCTTTTACTACTTTTACATCATGTCACTTTTAACAACAAATGACACAGATGGATTCAAAGTAAATGGGCCTCATGTTACAGTAGTGCTCATGGGAGCCAAAGGCCTTCAAGTTGGATGTGATTTGCATGTAGAAGGTGTCAGAGCTAATGGTCTCTGAGATATGCTGTAATTAGTAGCCAAGAGGCCTCGTTTTCCTTTAAAGTTGTGGGAAACTGAAAAAACATTTTTTAAATCTTATTTCTGATTACAATCAGTCACTCTGAATTTGTCATGCAGGCTGAACATTAAAATAGCCCCTTTCACCTATCTGCTGCATTAGCTTCTGATAGAAAATAAACTTTGATTTGTTTTGAAGAGCCTGGCAGATCTATGTTACAATGTCACTTAACATTCATGGAGTCACCCATCTTGACTCGCGACAGGGAAGGCATTTATTGGTTTAGTGTCCAGGAAATGGTAGAGAATGTCTTTGCTTGTAGGGGCTAACCATTAGCATTAGCAACTTCACCACACAGCAGAACTATCCAAGCTTGTGTTATTTGTGGAGATTAAACATCAGTGTTGCAGAGCAAATAGTCAGTCAGTGTGTTTACATGCACATCTAAGTCGATCTAGTTCAATTTAAAGTCATAAACTGACAGCCGTTATCCTAGTATACTTGTATAAAGTTTGTTCCTCCCCGGTACAGTATGTGGCAACATCTGTCCTTTCATATCAGGATTCTTCTCGTTAGCTTCTATCAACATAAATAGTAAACCAACTCTGGCAGGATTGAAGCAGGCAAAGTTAGAACAGGAAATGCTCATTGGCCAAAGAAATGGACAACAATGCTGCAGCACAGCTCATTTGATTTGTACTGTATTGCTGGGTTTCAGATGACGTATCATCCATAGATATGTATATAAACACTAGATGCCTCATCCCCACTATTCGCCAATGGGATGCGACATAGGAACGCAGCGGCCATCTTACCTCAGACAGCTGCCCCCTGTCTTGTCATTGGGGTGTATGGTGCATGCACTATTTAAATTACTAACTTGCTCAATTTTCAACTAATTTTCAAAAGGTTTGATTTGTTATAAACATCAGAGATGTGTCTATGAAATAGTTATTTCACTCCACAAAGCATTTAATCTTTCATAGATAACACATTTAATTGTAAGCTACAGTAACTTAAGGTATGCAGAGCCTATTATTATATTATATAGATCTATCCATATATATTCCTGGTTTGTGAAATAAGATTTGTGTAGAGATGAGATTTCAAGTTTCTTTTGAGGTAAAGCCCACATTAACAGAACACAGATATAAAATGTGCACCCCAATAAATAAGACAACCGACACCCAAATCACGTCGGTCTACCAGAACCGGTCCACCAGCCATAAAATTTAACCCAGCAAATTATTTTGTATTTTCACTATTTCTTAACTTTTGTTTTCTTATTTATTGACTTTCATTCATTAATTATAAGCTCTTTGAAAATGCTTTCTGAAAAAGCTAGGGAATAATCTAAAGATAGATTACAGTAATACATACAGGGTATCTGCGGGTCTTTAAAAAGTCTTAAAAAGTCTTACATTTGCTATTCCAAATTTAAGGCCCTAAAAATCTTTAAAAATTACAAATAATCCTTAAATACAGTTTCCAAAGGTCTTAAATTACCAAAGACCCCCAAAACAAGATTCTTTTATTTCTATAAATTTTTTGTGATTTTCTACATTGTTTTCAGCATTTTTTGTGTACGATGTTGGCGTAAGCGGAACCGTACACATTCAGTTGGTTGTGAAAGGGGGCTATTTTTAGATAAGCACATAAGCTGGTTAAGCTAGTGGGAGCTTGCGCCATGGGGAAGTGGAAGATTAATCAACACATTCTCGCACCCAAGGCGTCAAAATATGACACCTGTGACCAAGCCTCAATATATGACGATTCGGGACGCCCCAGCGTGTCAGGAGACGATGATTGAGAGCGGAGGGGTCTGTTGTCTGAGGTAAGATCGCCACCATTTAGCTACGCCCTCGACTCCCGCTTTCGCCATCTAGTGTTTATATACATATCTATGGTTTCATCTATGTTGCATCTACGTCACCGGGGCGTGTCATGCGTGGGGATCAGGAAGTAGATGCCGCTGAACAGAAATGTTGTTGCTTTGTTGACTCTGCCTCGAAATGCCCAAAGTCTGTGCGGTCTACGGTTGAAGCAGTCACTCTAATCGTGAAAAATTTAAAAGTTTTTTTTGTGTCCTGAAAGTTGTGCACCACCAAGAACTTGATTTATAAAAGCTTACATAAAGACGACGGAAGGAAACTCCGGCTAAAACAGGAGGAGCAGAATCGGACAATGCCATAGTGTGCAGTGATCACTTTCTCACAGGTAGGGGTTTACTAATGTTTTTATGGTATTTTATTGAACTGTTTTTTAGACACACAGCTATAAGAAGGGCAGGTAAGCAGTTTGAAAGCTATTTGCAATACAATTAGCACATGACAATAGTATCAGAGTGCTAATGTTGTTAGCGGTTAGCTTTAGGTTGTAACGTGGCGTTACCTTACTTTACATTTTTACGTTGTCGTAGTGCAGTAACAGATGCTAATTCTGAAGACTGTTCCCCTACCCTTAGCCTAGGTTACTTAAAGTGTAATGAGGGGCCATAAACAGAAGCATCACGCCAGAGGGATGAAAGAGCTAAGGCACGTGAGTAGGCCTGCGTCGAGGAGGCCGCAAAGTCTTATGATGTTCTCTGTGATGATGGGTCACCAATTTTTGTAAAAGGTAAATAATCTTCAGGGTTTTTTTTGTTTGTTTTTTGTTAAATAACTATCTTAAACCACAAAATTAATTGTCACAATGATTAAATGTGTGATGACACGGAGTGCCAGACTGATCTGGAGGCTGCAAAGGCAGATGATGGCTCACCCATCCTTGATGGAGAACTTTCCAAAGGTAAAGAAACTTACGTCGTCGTCGTCGTCATCTTCCTCCGCTTATCCGGGTCCGGGTCGCGGGGGCAGCATCCCAATTAGGGAGCTCCAGGCCGTCCTCTCCCCGGCCTTGTCCACCAGCTCCTCCGGCAGGACCCCAAGGCGTTCCCGGACCAGATTGGAGATGTAACCTCTCCAACGTGTCCTGGGTCGACCCGGGGGCCTTCTGCCGGCAGGACATGCCCGAAACACCTCCCCGGGGAGGCGTCCAGGAGGCATCCTGACCAGATGCCCAAACCACCTCAACTGGCTCCTTTCGATCCGGAGGAGCAGCGGTTCTACTCCGAGTCCCTCCCGAATGTCCGAGCTCCTCACCCTATCTCTAAGGCTGAGCCCGGCAACCCTACGGAGGAAACTCATTTCGGCCGCTTGTATCCGCGATCTCGTTCTTTCGGTCATTACCCAAAGCTCATGACCATAGGTGAGGATTGGGACGTAGATCGACCGGTAAATCGAGAGCCTGGCTTTCTGGCTCAGCTCCCTCTTCCCCACGACAGATCGGCTTAGCGTCCGCATCACTGCAGACGCCGAACCAATCCGCCTGTCGATCTCCCGATCCCTCCTACCCTCACTCGTGAACAAGACCCCGAGATACTTAAACTCCTCCACTTGAGGTAGGACCTCTCCCCCGACCCGGAGGTGGCAAGCCACCCTTTTCCGGTCGAGAACCATGGTCTCAGATTTGGAGGTGTTGATCCTCATCCCAGCCGCTTCACATTCGGCCGCGAACCTACCCAGCAAGAGCTGAAGGTCAGAGCTGGATGAAGCTAGGAGGACCACATCATCCGCAAAAAGCAGAGACGAGATTCTCCTGCCACCAAACTCGACACACTCCACACCACGGCTGCGTCTAGAAATTCTGTCCATAAAAGTAATGAACAGAACCGGTGACAAAGGGCAGCCCTGGCGGAGTCCAACCCTCACTGGGAACAGGTCCGACTTACTACCGGCTATGCGGACCAAACTCACGCTCCTCTGGTAAAGGGACTGAATGGCCCTTAACAGAAAGCCACCCACCCCATACTCCTGGAGCGTCCCCCACAGGGTGACCCTGGGGACACGGTCATAAGCCTTCTCCAAATCCACAAAGCACATGTGGATTGGTTGGGCAAACTCCCATGCCCCCTCCATCACCCTTGCAAGGGTATAGAGCTGGTCCACAGTTCCACGGCCAGGACGAAAACCACATTGCTCCTCCTCTATCTGAGATTCAACTATCGATCGGACCCTCCTCTCCAGTACCTTGGCGTAGACCTTTCCAGGGAGGCTGAGGAGTGTGGTCCCCCTATAGTTGGAACACACCCTCAGGTCACCCTTCTTAAAGATGGGGACCACCACCCCGGTCTGCCACTCCCTAGGAACTGCCCCCGATGACCACGCAATGTTGTAGAGACGTGTCAACCATGACAGCCCTACAACATCCATAGCCTTGAGATACCCAGGACGAACCTCATCCGCCCCCGGGGCTCCGCCGCTGTGTAGTTGTTTGACTACCTCAGCAACTTCTGCCCCCGAGATCGGACAGTCCATCCCCAGGCCTCCCAGCTCTGGTTCCTCCTCGGAATGCGCATTGGTGGGATTGAGGAGCTCCTCAAAGTATTCCTTCCACCGTCCGACTATAGCCTCAGTTGACGTCAGCAGCTCCCCATCCCCACTGTAAACAGTGTGAGCGAGTTGCTGCCTTCCTCTCCTGAGGCACCGGACAGTTTGCCAGAACCTCTTTGGAGCCGATCGATAGTCTTTCTCCATGGCCTCACCAAACTCCTCCCACGCCCGAGATTTTGCCTCGGCAACTGCCACTGCTGCACCCCGCTTGGCTATCCGGTACCTGTCTGCTGCCTCCGGAGACCCACAGACCAGCCACGCCCTGTAGGCCTCCTTCTTCAGCCTGACGGCTCCCCGAACCTCAGGTGTCCACCAGCGGGTACGGGGGTTACCACCACGACTGGCACCGGCCACCTTACGACCACAGCTAGCAACAGCCGCCTCGACAATCGCAGAGTGGAACAAGGCCCACTCGGACTCAATGTCCCCCACTGCTCTCGGGACGTGGTCAAAGCTCTGCCGGAGGTGGGAGTTGAAGACCGTCTTGACAGGTTCTTCTGCCAGGCGTTCCCAGCAGACCCTCACTATGCGTTTGGGTCTGCCAGGTCTACGCGGCATGTTCCCTTGCCATCTGATCCAACTCACCACCAGGTGGTGATCAGTTGACAGCTCCGCCCCTCTCTTCACTCGGGTGTCCAAAACATACGGCCGCAGGTCAGATGATACGACTACAAAATCTATCATCGACCTGTGACCTAGGCTGCCCTGGTACCAAGTGTACCGGTGGGCATCCTTATGTTCGAACATCGTGTTCGTTATGGCCAAACTGCGGCTTGCATAGAAGTCCAATAACAAAACACCGCTCGAGTTCAGATTAGGTGGGCCGTTCCTCCCAATCACACCCCTCCAGGTCAAGCTGTCATTGCCCACGTAAGCATTGAAGTCCCCCAGCAGGACAATGGAGTCCCCTGATGGAGCACTATCTAGCACTCGTCCCAGGGACTCCAAAAAGGGTGGGTACTCTGAACTGATATTTGGCCCATAAGCACAAACAACAGTCAGGACATGGTACAGTACATGCGAGTGAAGAAACTTACGTTTATTTTTTTAATAAATATCTTAAACCACAATATTAATACTATGTTAATAGTCATTATGATGAAATGTTTGGAGACACAGAGTGCCAGACGGTACTGGAGAGCGCAAACTCGGATGGTGTTCTCAGTGATGATGGGTCACCAATTTTTTTAAAAGGTCAATAATCTTCCGTTTATTTTTTTAAATAAGTACCAGAAACCACAACATCAATAGTCACAATGATTACATCTGTGCAGACGGAGAGTGCCAGACAGATCTGATCATGGCCGACATCAGTCCAGGACCAGTGACAAACAAATAACAGAAGTGTGTGGTATCTTGAACAAGCTGTTACCAGGACAGGGTGTCTGCGGGGTTTTAAAAAGTATTAAAAAGTGATAAATAAAAATAGTCAAATTTAAGGCCATTAAAAGTGTTAAATTTGGTCTCAGAGGTATTATTTTTTCCAAATTGGGTATTATTTTTTTCAGACTATCAGATGTCGTATTCTGAACATCGACATAGAAATATATTCCGAATGAAATGTTTTGAACGATTATAAAAACAAAACAAGCCGATTATTTGCTCCTCCCACTTGCGCTGCCTTGAGTTGCAAATGAAGCGCTCCTCCCAGTGTTGCCAAGTTAACTTAGCGACTTTGATGCTATTTCTAACAGCTTCTCAGACCTGCTTCTTGACTTTTTAAATCTTAAAAGTACCTAGCGAACACCTCAGAAACATCTCTGGTAACCCTTAGCTACTTTCTGGATAACTGTCGTCGACATTTCCTGCAGGTTAGCTAAACACTCCGCCTGCGCTCCGGACCGTTCTTCAGGACATTAGGAAAGGGAATGATGTAGTGATGTGTCGGTCGCTAAAGAAACGGCTCTCGGAGCCGGCTCCCTGTTGGATTAACCAGAGTGAGTGACACACACACCGTACCTGCGGACTCCTGAGCCGATAAAAACGGCTAAATGTGCGCGTGCGGCGTGCTAAACACACGTGCAGCTTGCCCCGTTTGCTGTGAGACCGGGTTGGGGGGTGCAGCTGTGGTTGGGACAATTATTACTTTAACTGATGGACTTGTAAATAAATAGTTTATAAATAAGGTAGAAATAAGTTTCTCACTCTGATAAATAATAACTAATCTCTCTGAGGACACGGTGCTAGTGCACTCTCCTACAGCACCTTGACATGACTCAATAAATGCTATGCAACATTTAGTGAACATCAATTTGCATGTATTTGTTATAAATGCCACTGTATAATTCTTGCTGTCAGTATTTGCAAGATATTGGTATTTGGGTCTGTACTGGTTAGACTTAAATGAGTTAAACCAAGGTCTACAGCCCTTGGGTTATAAACTATGAGCTATAAGTATATTGGTCTTTTTATACTGGGAATCAGGAGTTATTTTAGTGATCATCTTGGTTCTTGTTTATTTTTGCCCTGATTGTGCCCTGAGCAGTTTTATGACTGAATAAAAATAAAAAAATAAAAATCTACATAAATTGAAAAATCGTCTTAAATAATCGAGATCTCAATTACAGTCACAATAATCGTGATTATTGTTTTTGCCATAATCGAGCAGCCCTACTTTAGCATATCCGGTCACATTATGATGACGTCATATTCAGTGGTCGTTGTGCATCATTTCAGGCCTCGTGGTCAACTGTCTGAACCGCTGAACAGAAGTGCCTGGCTTATTTTCTAAGTAAAATAAATATGTGCAATACGTTGTCAACATCAGTGAGTCTCTAAGTCTATTCTTTTTGTATGTTATATATGTTAAAATATGTGTAAATAGGTCGCTGATTAACACTTGCAATTTAGTGTTGTGATGGTTTTAAAAAAATTCTGAAGGTAGTAAAAAAAAGGTATTAAAAAGTAGTAAATTTTACTTAAGGATTGCTGTATATACCCTGCAGGAGATATTGTACTTGCAGATCGAGGATTCACTATTGAAGACAGTGTAGGGTTTTTCTGTGCTTCTTTAAAGACGCCTACTTTCACAAAAGGAAATAAGCAACTGTCTGCTTATGAGTTTGAACAAACAAGGAAACTGGCAAGTGTTCGTGTTCTTGCAGAAAGAGTAATAGGTTTAGTTAGGAGTAAGTACCAGATTTTGCAAAGTAGGGCTATGCCCATTGAGCACATGGCTAGAAAATCAACTGACTCACTTGCATTGGTTGACAAAGTTTCTGTAATTTGCTGTGCACTGACCAACATTTCTGTGTCTATTGTCCCTCTGGAGTAATGTTAATGGAATCCCTTTTGGAACACATTTAAAGTTTTGATATTTCAATGTACATTTCTAATGTTGTGAACTTTGTTTTTGTATTGCTGTGTTATTGGCCATATTTGTACATATTTTGTAAGAAAACAATAAAGGACTTGTCAAATTAACTTGAATTAAATGTTTTCAGTGAACTTTGTAAACACCAATTTGTTGATATGTGTCAATAGATGACATGATTTTTAACAGTTGCTACTAACTGAAATAAGTGCAGTACTCTTGAAGTTGATGCATCTGGTAACAATTGTAAAGTTCATATACAGTTATTTGAATTGTTTAACAATGTCTTTACAAGCACATTTCAACCTCAAGTACTGATTTAGTAAAACTTTTCAGTTTTTATTATGATGTGCAACAACAAAGTGGTACAAACAGAATAAACTGCTTATATGAGGTTCACACTATTCTATAGGTAAAACATTTTCTTTTCCTCACATAAAGTCTTCGTGACATTTTTCAGCCACACATGTACCCTTCATGATGTGACATGTTTTGACAGATGTTCTATTCAAGCTTTTCAGACTCCTGGGGTCATGTTCCTCCACTTCATCTCAGGCGTAGGGTAAAATAAAGAATGCTAAAAATGTAGCTGAAACATAGCAA
The DNA here is from genome assembly GCF_043380555.1 of Nothobranchius furzeri. Lineage (NCBI taxonomy): Eukaryota > Metazoa > Chordata > Actinopteri > Cyprinodontiformes > Nothobranchiidae > Nothobranchius > Nothobranchius furzeri. The sequence goes on along the minus strand of NC_091741.1, from coordinate 72,924,211 downwards.
TTTAGCTAAAAGAGTTTTCACCCATCTGTCTGTAAATTAAGTTGTATTTTTTCGCGATATCACATCTGTGTTAGTCTACTCGCTGTCCTCCATCGCGTTGTGTTCTGTTGCGCAGCAAAGCACTTCCTGCCCCCCACTCAAATTTCGCCCGGTTCTGACGTCACGCTAGTCACGTGAGTGAAACCCAGCAATTGTTTAATGGTGTTACATGTGTTCCTTTGTTGCAATGATATTATCAGAAGACCATTTCTGCTGTCTCATCACTTCCGGAAGTTATCGGCATCAACTTGACTGAGCTGTTTACATACAGATGCAGTCAGTTTCCTGCCGCGTTATCTAGGTGCTTCAGCATGATAAGAACCAGTTCATCTTCAGCTAGAATAACGTGTTTACATGCATTTGAAAAAAAAAACCAACAGCTGTCTATTTAAGGAAAAGTTCCGTTTTCTGATGTGCATGTAAACACGCTGACTGGTAAAGTCACGTTTCTGATATCCAATTTGAGGAGAGATGTTCAAGGATTGGGAAGACTCCAAATCCTGCTTTCTCCTCCAGCTGACTTGTACTTCCTGAAACATGCACATCTGAGCTTTTTCCCTCAGAGTACGACTTACAAGGCATCCATTCCTACTAGAGACCACAGCAAATGTATTTATTAAACAAGTAATCCACACTTTTAAAAGGACTATATCATGCAAAATTCACTTTTTGGGGCTTTTTTGCCACGTTCTGTTGTTATTTTATCATGAAAAACACACATGCATTCTGCTCTCTCAGCTGCAGCTCCTCTTCAGCTCTGCTTAACTATTGCAAATGGCTGGATGGGGCTGGTTTGCTTCATTATTCACTGCTCCTCCCCATCCAGGTAGTTTTGAATCACAAACCCTCTTCCCCTGGACTGTAAACACTAACACTCCCTTTCTCAGAGTAGCTAGTGGCTGCTTTAATCTCGACAATTGTAAAGAACTGATTTCTTTCTCATCTGGTCTGCAGTTTTGATAATGCCTAGAACATGAAAGGGCATTTTTGTCTGCAAAGAAATGTGTCCAGTCTTTATAAAGAAGAGTTTTGTTACCAAAAATCAAATCAAATCAAAATCAAATCACTTTTATTGTCACGTCACATGTGCAGGTACACTGGTACAGTACATGCGAGTGAAATTCTTGTGTGCGAGCTTCACAGCAACAGAGTTGTGCAAAAAATACAGTAATGTAAAAACATGTAAAATATAAAAATGGCTAATCTAAATATACAAATGAATAAAGTAAACAATAAGATAAGAGATATAAAATATACAGAGGCTGGTATGTGCAAAACAGTGGCCTCAATGTACAGTATGGAGTGTGTAATGTTGGAGTTTCAGTAGTGAGGGTGAGGTGTCTGCGATGTGTTCAGCAGTCTGATGGCCTGATGGAAAAAGCTGTCTCTCAGTCTGCTGGTTCTGGACCGGATGCTGCAGAACCTCCTTCCTGATGGAAGTAGTCTGAACAGTTTATGGCTGGGGTGACTTGAGTCCTTGATGATCCTCCCCGCTTTCCTCAGGCACCGCTTCCTGTAGATGTCCTGGAGGGAGGGAAGCTCACCTCCAATAATCCTTTCAGCACACCGCACTACTCTCTGGAGAGCTTTGCGGTTGTAAGCGGTGCTGTTGCCATACCAGGCGGAGATGCATCCAGTGAGGATGCTCTCAATGGCACAGCGATAGAAGGTCCTGAGGATGCGGTGGCTCATGCCAAATCTTTTCAGTCTTCTGAGAAAGAAGAGGCGCTGCTGTGCCTTCTTCACTGTGTTGTTCGTGTGCACTGACCACGTAAGATCCTCTGCCACGTGAACTCCAAGGAAACAGAAACTGCTCACCTTCTCCACAGCGTCGCCGTTGATGGTGATGGGGGGGTGTATTCCTCTGCTCCTCTGGAAGTCCACTATCATCTCCTTTGTCTTTGTGACGTTGAGGGTGAGACTGTTGTCCTGACACCAGTGGGTCAGGGCGCTGATCTCCTCCCTGTAGGCCGTCTCATCGTCATTGGTGATGAGACCTACCACTGTGGTGTCGTCCGCATACTTCACAATGATGTTGGAGTTTCTCGTGGCCGTGCAGTCGTAGGTGTAGAGTGAGTACAGGAGAGGGCTCAGCACACACCCCTGCGGTGCACCAGTGTTCAGTGTGACGGGGGATGAGGTGGTGCCGCCCAGTCTGACCACCTGGCATCTGTCAGACAGAAAGTTCAGGATCCAGCTGCAGAGGGAGCTCCTCAGTCCTAGATCCTGCAGTTTCCTGTCCAGCTTCGAGGGAACAATGGTGTTGAATGCTGAGCTGTAATCTACAAACAGCATTCTCACATACGTGTCTCTCTTCTCCAGATGTGACAGGGTAGCATAGAGTGTCAGGGCTATGGCATCATCAGTGGACCTGTTGTGGCGGTATGCAAACTGTAGAGGGTCCAGTGACTTGGGCAGTGCAGAGCAGATGAAGTCCCTGACCAACTTCTCGAAGCATTTGCTCACGATGGGGGTCAGGGCTACAGGTCGCCAGTCATTCAATGTGGAGATGGTGGAGGATTTGGGTACAGGGACAATGGTGGCCATTTTGAAGCAGGCTGGGACTACAGACAGAGAGAGGGAAAGGTTGAAGATGTGTGTAAACACTCCAGCCAGCTGACCCGCGCATGACCTTAGGACGCGGCCGGGAATCCCGTCCGGACCAGTAGCTTTGCGTGCGTTCACCCTTCTGAAGCACCTCCGCACATCCTCTTCAGACACAGTGTGCGCACTGATGTCATCCGCGGTGCGCTCACTGTCCGGTCTCATGGTGTTTGCTGCGTCGAGTCTGGCATAGAATGCATTTAGATCTTCACACAGAGAGGCCATGGTCTGCGGTGTGCTGGTTCTCCCTCTAAAGTCTGTGATTGTGTTTAGTCCCTGCCACATACTCCGGGGGTTGTCAAACTGTTGCTCCACCCTGTCTCTGTACTCACGTTTGGCTGCTTTGATCGTCTTCCGGAGTTGGTAATGTGCGTGTTTGTAGTCTGATGTGTTCGCGGAGGCAAAGGCGGTGCTCCGCGCCGCCAGCGCCGTTCGCACACCTCCATTAATCCAGGGTTTTTGATTCGGGAAGGATTTAACTGTTCTGGATGGGACAACATCTTCCACGCATTTTCTGATAAATCCGCAGACTGAGTCTGTGTACTCATCAATGTCTCTAGCAGCCGCGTGAAACATTTCCCAGTCCGCCCGATCAAAACAATCCTGCAGCGCAGACTCCGATTGGTCCGACCAACGATGCACCGCCCTCAGGGTTGGAGCTTCCCGTTTTAGCTTCTGCCTGTAGGCAAGTATTAGCAGGATGGAGCATTGATCTGACTGGCCGAATGGGGCGCGTGGGAGGGCTTTGTACGCATCTCGGAAAGAGGTGTAGCAGTGGTCGAGTAGCCGGTCTCCACGTGTATTGAAATGGATGTGTTGGTGTAGTTTTGGTGAGACTTTCTTCAGGTTAGCCTTATTAAAGTCCCCGATCGTAATAAACGCCGCCTCTGAGTGTGCGGTTTCCTCGTTGCTGATCGAGCTGTACAGTTCTCTGAGTGCTCGGTCAGTGTCGGCTTGTGGGGGAATGTAAACAGCCGTCATAACCACCGCTGTGAATTCTCTCGGTAGCCAAAATGGCCGGCACTTAATCATCAGGTACTCCAGGTCCGGAGAGCAGAAGGATTTGACCGGGTGCACGTTCGCATAATCACACCAGCTGTTGTTGATCATGAAACACACACCACCACCTCTGCTTTTCCCAGTAAGCTCCTGTGACCTGTCCACGCGGTGCACGGAGAACCCCGGTAGTTGTACTGCGGGATCCGGTACTTTGTCCGATAGCCAGGTTTCTATGAGACAGATCGCGCTGCAGTCCCGCATCTCTCGCTGGAATGAGAGCCGAGCCCGAAGCTCGCACAGCTTGTTCTCCAGGGACTGCACATTAGCCAGTAGTAAACTGGGTAATGGTGGTCTGTTAGTGCGCCGTCTCAGTCGAACCAGAACGCCAGATCTTCTCCCTCTGCGTCGGCGCTCGCGGCCTCCACGGGCCCAGAACAAAGGCGTCTCAGGTGAGATGAATGGGGGATCTGCAAATGGCGGGTCCTTGATGAAAGACCTGAACTCCGGGAAGCAATGAGAAACTCTGTCTTTTATGTCCAGTAAGGTTTGTCGGTCGTACACAAGGATACATGTGCTACTCGTGAAAAAATAAAGAAAAAGAAAAAGTAGTAAACACAAAAAACAGCTGTTGCTTGGTGGAGCTCGCGACGAGGCAGCCATACTCGGCGCCATCTTGACTCTACACCGCCGAAATGGTTGGATTTTATCGTCAACTCAAAAAAACTTAACCAGAGTGTGATCATGATTTTTTGGATATTGTTCAGAAAAGTAAAGTCATAAAGTTGAAGAGTTTAAGAAGCTTTTTTTTTGCCATTTGTAGCCTTCGGTATACACTGAGAATATAATTGAAGGGATACTCCTTAATTATTATCTCCTAAGGTGTGACTGCTACATGTTTTATTAGCAGTAATTTCTGTGGATTTACATTTTATAAGGCTACAGTAAAAAAAATAAAACACAGATCTTGCTGCCATAAACTTTTCCCATTCCTGTTCTTGGTATTGCCAGTGTGATTGTTGGAGCAGTTGGCCGCTGCACCTGCCACTATTTTTGGTGTCGCCAAAACTGTGCTGCATTCATAGTCTTGACCTGCCCACTTTCAACGTTCCTTTGCATGCTTGCTTTACCCAATGTTTTCCCTCTCCACAATCAAGAGGGAATTATCTGTCTTCCGGAAAAAAGAGGCAGCCCACTAATTTTGGATTGATTTGATTGAGCCTTGAGGCCAGAGGGATCAAGCCCACATCCGCTAAAACCAGGGACGCTAATTCTAACCATAACACAGCTAACATATGTTTTGCTCTCCTCAAGCACTGATTTGAGACCTGCTTGAAGCAGAGCTCTGGGGCTGCTGCCTGTTCCAACACACTCACTGCAAAGGACTGTTCTTTCTTGTGGCGTGTTTTGTGGGTTCTGGCCCACCATGTGTGTATTTATAGAGACCGGGTCATGACACATGAACATGGTCTACTTGTTCTTTTTTTAAGTTATTTCTTTAGCCAATTGCCAGTTCTTAATGTTTTTCTAAGTGTTGGTGTAGACATTTTAATGTAACATAATTCATTTTCAAGATGATGAACCTTAATTTAACCAAATTTGTCAGGAAATCTTTATGAATGTCTTTGTAAAGTTCTCGGAAGAGAAGATTCTTTGTGGCAGATTTGGCAACCAAATTCTTTATGCAAATAGTAAGGAGTGTTTTAAAATCTAGTGCAATGCAACTACATAACCTTGTTATATCATAAAACTTCACAGTCTCAGTGCAATGTGTGTGTGTGTGTGTGTGTGTGTGTGTGTATAGCATATGCTGATAAGTAACTTGTTTGTTGTTGTTTTTTTCATTTATACCCATCTTCAACAATACAAGCAACTTGTTATTGACCTTTAAAAAAAATTCCAATCACAACGCTCAATCCTGTCTCTAGCTAGGCTACGGCTGTTGTTGAAAATTCCAAAACACATTGGCACTGCCATTTGCAAAATGTCTTAAAACATTTTTTAGGGTTTTCAATTTACATATTTGAGTTGCACACCCTTGCTCCTGCATTGCAGGAATTTTGAACCAGTTGAACAAAATTGTTATTTTTTAAATGGGAACAGGTTTGTCATAGGCATCTGAAATCTGTCTCAAACCCTTTCTGAAGCCTTCTCAATTTTATCTTTCTTTATTCTGTAAGTTCAAGTTCAAGAATGTAAGACAACTTTGGAGCTAGAGATTATATGATAGTTATAAGATATGATTGAGAGTATATGATTAAATTGCAACAATAATTCATGGCTGCTGCATACATATCAAGTCTGTTTATTTCGGTATATGCCTCACATTACCACACTATAGGTGAAACACCTTGCAAATATGATGCACATACCAATTCAATGACTCCAACTGAATACTGGCTTTTTATTACACGTTTTGATTCTAGTTTCCAACAATTGCAGCTCAGTGACATTCTGACTTTTCCCTGTTCAAGATTAGTTCAAAAAACAGAGTGTAGTCATGAACTATCTTAATTGCTACAGACAAGCCTGTCAACTTGAATGTAGCTGGCTCTGAGATCCAAATAAATAGACTTCTACTTAGGGTTACATGAGATTGCATAGTGTAAAGGCGTCTACATGGTTTCTTTGTCCAAAGGCACAAACCATTGCTTTATGCTATTTTGGTATCAACTTTGGCCATTCAGATTTATAAAATGCATTTTTGTTTGTCTCTTTCAAATACATATTCAGGTCTAAAACACAAAGTGTACAGGCTTACTTAATTGGCTTTGTGTCACAGTCTGAACTCAAGTATTAGCCAGAAAAGGTTAAATAACAAAAAATAAAAATATAACGAATTTAACTAATATATACAAATAATATATATATATTTATATAATATAAAGACTCCAAACTTTTGTGTCTTCAGAAGGAATGCAGTAATGACTAGCAGTTAGCCCCTAGGGCCTACTGTGACCAACTACTAGACAAGTTGCATAAAAAGACCGTCTTGGGAAGAGACGCTTCCTGCAAAGGCCTCAGGAACAATCTTTGCATTTTCACACCCGCTGGGTCTTAAGCTGGGCGTACACTGTGCGACTTTTTCACTCGCAGCGTTCAGCTTCAGCTCAAACTGTACGACTTCCTCGCAGAGCAGATCTCACGAGTCATGTGCTCACACTGCACGACCCAGTTCTAGGATGCGACCTGACTGCTCACACTGTACGTCTGGTAGCAACACGTCGGCCCTAAAAATGTGCTAAAAATAGCAGTTTTTACTCAACACGTCAGACTTTTTTGTCTTGCCTGTTGTTCTTCGGGAGTGCTGCAGGAGGACACACAGGGATTTATGGGGGTTGGATGAGGAAAACGAAATAAAGAAAGTGAATCTGTGTTTTGTGATCAGTTTAATTTGACATGAACACGACAAACACGCTTTCTTGACAATCTTTGTGAGTAAAAAAACGTGTAGAAACAAAAACGAACAGCGTGTGTTATTAGGGAAATAGCGAGCGACCGGCCGGCGTTGATGCAGGATTGCGCGCGCATGCGCCGTGAGCGGTTCAGATACTTTTTGGATCGTAGCTGCTCGCAGCTGCTCGCAGCGCCGCTTCAACAGTGCGATACCCTCACGAGGGACGAGCGAAATAATAAACACGCCAGAAGTCCGTGAGAGGTCACAATTGCTGATCAGTAGCTGGTCACGTGGTGTTAATCGCCTCTCGTAACCCCCTGTACACTACACGACCGCTCGGCGCAAAACTCGCCCCGATGTCGTGGCTTCTCGCACGACTGGAAAATCGGCTCAAAAAAGTGAAAAAGTCGCACAGTGTACGCCCGGCTTTATGGGTCTAACCTAAACTCTGATTCACAGTTGGAGGAAGCTCAGAGGCCATATTGAGCTCTAAATCCAGCTTTGTGTCGCCACTTTTCCTGTTGAAGCCTATTCCTGTCTGTACCTTGGCAAGCAGAAACTTTACTATGTGTTTATTAGTCAGAGGGTTCGATAAACATAGTTTTCAGGGACATTTGTTGTTTTCTTGGGAAAAAAAACGAGAGGAAATAGCTGTATATATCCTGTAATGTTTGAACCACAAAACTTGGGAAAAGGCAGTGTTGCTCAGATGATAAACAGTTCTGTTAATGATACTCGCAAAATCCTATTTATGCTTTCCTAAAACGACAGAGCCGTTAAACAAGGATGTTTACCTCTAAGCTGCTATTAGTTGCCGGTATGTTATGCAGGAGTCGGGGCTTTTAAGATTGTTTGGGGTCTAGCAGACTGAGACTTTTTCAGGCGCCTGAATTTTATTGTTTGCAAGTCACTATAAAACAATGGCTGTTTGTGGGTCGGCAAAGGCAGGAAGTGTACAGGATCCATTTTGGAAATTATACAAACCCCAGTCACTTCATTAGTTTTCTCTGGTGTGTGTGTGTATCAGAGGGATTTAACACAATCACAGTCAATAAGGAAAGTCGGCCACACAGACCAATCTTCCATCAATTATCCTTTAGTATGTTCCCAAATTAACAGAGAATGCACTTGATGAAGTTGTGTGTCAGTTGGGAAGTCTTCTTTGGTCTCTGACTTTGCTCCCATCTGGCAAGTGGTTCCATGCTAAAGCTGTGAGATGAGACTGGCCTAATTCCTACACACTAAAGCATTACCGTCTGTGCAAGACCCACAGAGACGAGATGGTCGCCAGGTGTCTTCCTGTCATCAAAGTGTCGGCATCATTAATCATGCCCCTGCCCCTTCCTTTGTTTGCCGTCTCACATGTGTTTTATTTTCCTGGGCCCTTCACTACATATGCATCTCTTAGTCCTTATTTCTTTATTTTTTGGATGGTCTGTTGCCCAGCTGCATTTCCTACAAGGTTTACTTCAATTTGGGCCCAATTGGAACCACATTGGTGAACAATGTGACAATGAATCCATTGTGATCCATATATATGGAAAGTACACTGAAAGATAAAGATTTTTGAAGATCTCTGCCAACCTGTAAAGGGTCAGAGGATGATGTTGATCCACAGTCATTCCTTTAGCTCTCTGTAAGCTGCTGTTACACTCAGAGCGTTTACATGCACATCAGAAAACCAAAGTATTGCCCTTAAAAGACTTGTCAGTTTTTTCAATTGCATGTAAACATGTTAGTCTGGCTGAAGGCGGACTGGTTCTAATTGAGCTGAAGCACCCAGATAATGTGGTAGCAATTCGATTACATTCTGCATGTAAACAGGTTAGCCAAAATAAACCTGTAGGACGCTCGCATTACGGAAGTGACAACACCATGGAAGTGGTCTTCTGACAAGACCATTGTCACAAAACAACATGCGTAACGCCATAAAACTGGACAATATGTACCAGATAAGCTGTGCTGCAGTGTTGTTGTTGTGCATTCCTTCAGTCATTGTGCATATCCTGTTTCAATTCTGTCTGCCTCACTCCCACCAGCCTCTTTTTACTGCTTGTGTTGCTATAAGCTAACCAAAAGAATGCCGACATGAAAAGGGGCATGTCGCCACCTACTGTACCGGAGTGGAACAATCTTTATTTGAGAGGCTGGTTTTCTAATGCGCAGGTAAACTAGGATAAAGACTCCCAGCTTATTACAATAAGATTACCTGGATCGACTTAGATGTTGGTCAGTGTGCATGTAACTGCACTGACTGTAATGTGGCCTCTTTTTTTCTATCTACACAACTTTATCAGCTTTTTTGATTTGTTTCTTTATTTATTAGGATCCCCATTAGTATTTCTACTGAAGTGGTTACTAATATTCCTGGGGTCCAATTCACAAAATATACAATATCAATATCAACATTACATCTATGGCTTACAATCGAACAAACCACACATTTCTATTTCATACAAAACCTAGTTTATTAACCTCATGGATTCTAACTTTCTATAAACACATAAAACATTTAGGTGGAACCACTGCTATAATAAAATTTGAATGAGTTTTTAAAAGAATGAATTCCCTTTAATCCTCTAATATTTTGAGGTTATACATTCCATTCCTGAGGTGCTCTATAGATGACAGATTTTTGCTAAATAGAAGTAGTGGCCAATTGTATCATTAATTAACATTGTCTGACAGCAATGCTCTTGCCTATTTTACTCACATTGATAGAAGATAGCGGACTGCTCACATCTATTAATACAACCTCAAAAGCTTCACAAAGGTTTATCACCTTCAGAAACAAGTGCTAATTTAACTTTTCTCATGTAGAGCTGGAAATAAGCCTTTATGACCCATCAGGCGATTTTCAAAATATTTCCCAACAGCATTGTAAGCTACGAGCAAGATTTAAATTAACAGGAAGTCATGGCCACATAGTAATATTGTTCTTGTATTATCTTTGTGTGATACAGAAGAAACACTTTATGATGCAGATAGTCGTGAATCATCAGTAAATTTGTTTTTGGCATGGCAACATTCTCTATGAACTCAGTGTTCTTTGTTGTTCATGTCGAGGTTGTTGTTATTGATCTTTTTTTTAAGCTCTTTTGGAAGCTAATTGACCACATTTGCTGCCAAGGCCTGGTTTCATTAGCTGTGTGGAGGCTGCACTTTTGTTGCCCTCAGTGACGCAAATTGAACAAAAAAAAAAAACTCTTTCCGCTGGAAAAGCACCAGTGGGGCTATTTCTGTAGTTTGAAATAGTTAAAGGTGGGTTTGGGCCAGAGAAAGGGAAGAGGGGGTGGTATTTGGTTGTGAGCAGTAGACTGGTTCACATGCCAGATCTGTGGTGTGTTCCTCTAGAATGGGAGCTGGCTGAACTCGAGGCTGCGGCACTCTGGGAGAGGAAGTCCCAAGCCTGGGGAGTTTCAGACATCCTGTTTTGGAAGTGCCATTGGCCAACATCAGTGCAATTGCATGCCACCTGCGGACTGTAGGGCCATGTCTGCCAAAAAAAACAGGGCCAGCGGCCAAATGTCACACACTTTTTTGCAGTTGGGCTTTTAGTCAGGATGTTTACATTTGCATCTAAGTTGATCTAAGGCAATAAACTGGGAGCTTTTATCCCAGTTTATATGTAAGTTAGAAAATCGAACTTCCAAATGAAGTTTGTTCTGCTCCGGTATGGTAGGAGGTACGGTACAAACTTGGGGTGGGTTCTACCGTTGACTTTCAAAACATCTCTGCATGCTACTTGACAACGAACAATGTGAAGTACTCTCCGCAATGGATGTTGGTAAATGAGGCGGTCCGCTGTTGAAGAAGGCGAAAATACATCCTTTTTCTAAATAAAGGACTATCTGTTCATGGTTCTATTAAAGCCCAAGTCCAAATAGACAAAAATTGATGTGAAAGCCGTTTCAAATAAGCTGTCGCCATCTTGTTCCACTCCATTGCATCATCCCGCCCACCAGACGAATAGAGGACCCTGATTAGCCCACAGAGCAAATATAGCGCTGTGATTAGTCTACCATTGTGGACCAATCACAGCACTCTTATCAGTTCGAAACCCCTAAAGAGAGCTGTGATTGGCCTGCCAAAATGCTGCTATGGGGCCACAGAGGCTCCAATGGAGTGTTCCTAAACCAAACTTTGCAAAGCAAGAATTTGGTCAAGTTCACTAAGCTAGCATTATCTGGGTGCTTCAGCTTTATTAGAACCAGTTCACCTTCAGCCTGACTAACGCGTTTAAATCTACCATCAGTCTATTTAAGGCAATAGTTTGGTTTTCTGATGCATATGTAATCCCCACTCAGTGCGTTTACATGCACATCAGAAAAGTATTGTCCTCAAAAGACTCATGCCGTTTTTTTTTTATTGCATGTAAACGTGTTAAGCCTAATTTATACTTCTCCGTCTGCCCCCTGAGGAAGGGACGCACAAGCATTGACAGATGTTTTGCTTTCAAACTTCTCCGTTAATTGGGGATTGTTGCAAAACAGTTCCTCGCCAGGACAACAGAGAGTGTAGTGGGGCTGGGCGATATGGCCTAAAATCAATATCACAATATACTGAGGATTTCACCTCGATAACAATAAATAGACGATAACTACAGGTATGCACAGAAACAAAAGTTCTCCACTAGATGGGGCTGTTGCATATATTATTTGAATCACATTTTTACGTGACTACAGCTTATTAATGGGTTATGAACATTGCCAACCTACATACATTTTTTTTCATTTTTTGTTAACACATTTATTGACATGGGAAAAATTATCTTGATAAGAGTCAGAAATACCGATAACGATAAATTTTCAATTAATTGCCCAGCCCTAGAGTGTAGAGCTATTCTGAGGTATCCTGCCACCATTACAGTCACGTATCCGGTCCACAATAATGTATTTACTATTGTGTTTACATTGTTTTAATGTATTTCAGAATCTTTTTTTAACATGGAAAAATTTGTCCCTGATTCCCCTTTACCATTTAATGCAATCAGCATCTCTAAACCCAGGTTTCTTGTCTTTTCCGTCCATGAATAAAATGCTTGCTGCATATCTTTGTACTTCTTCAGTCACAGGTGAATAAATGTCATATTTTAGACTTTTTCCGCAATGCATTCTTCAATCTGTTCCATGTCTGTTGCGAAATATCTCTTTTATTTTTTGAAGCGGCTGCTGTTGACGAATGAAACAGGAAGCAGCGTCCTGACCAATCACAAGCTTGCGGTCTCTGTCTCTTTCGAAGGATAGTTAAAAATTGGGGCATGTCTCCATCAGCCTCTGCAAGCCCGTCAGAGTGCTCTTGCGCCGACACATAATGGTGTTGCGTGTGTCCGTCCTGGCGCAGACGGAGAAGTATAAATTAGGCTTTTGTCTGACAGAAAGAAAACTGGTTCTAATCGAGCTGAAACACCCAGATAATGCAGTAACAATCTGAATATATTCTGCATGTAAACGGGTCAGTTGAGCTAAACTGGTTGGATGCTCGCATTACGGAATTGACGTGACCATGGAAAAAGTCTTTTCTGACAAGACCATTGTGGCAAAGTAACACACGTAACACCCTGAAACAGGACAGTACGTACCAAATAAGCTATGCTGCAGCATTGTTGTTGTACATTCCTTCAGTCATTGTGCATATCCAGTTTCAAGTCTGTCTGCTTCACTGCCGTCAGCCTCTGTTTACTGTTTGTGTTGCTATAAGCTAACCGGAAGAAAGCCAACATGAAAAGGGCAATGTCGCCACCTACTGTACCGAAGTGGAACAGACTTTATTTGAGAAGCCGGTTTTCTAATGCACATGTACACTAGGATAAAGACTCCCAGCTTATTACAAGAAGATCGACCTGGAATGACTTAAGCCGGGCGTACACTGTGCGACTTTTTCACTCGTAGCACTCAGCTTCAGCTCAAACTGTACGACTTCCTCGCAGGGCAGATCTTATGAGTCATGTGCTCACACTGCACGACCCAGTTCTCGGATGCGACCTGACTGCTCACACTGTACGTCTGGTAGCAACACGTCGGCCCTAAAAATATGCTAAAAATAGCAGTTTTTAACTCAACACGTCAGACTTTTTTGTCTTGTTTTGCCTGTTGTCCTTCGGGAGTGCTGCAGGAGGACACAGGGATTTATGGGGGTTGGATGAGGAAAACGAAATAAAGAAAGTAAATCTGTGTTTTGTGATCAGTTTAATTTGACATGAACACGACAAACACGCTTTCTTGACAATCTTTGTGAAAACGTGTAGAAATTAAAATGAACAACATGTGTTATTAGGGAACTAGCGGGAGAGCGATGTTGATGCATGATTGCGCATGCGCCGTGAGCGGTTCTGATACATTTTGGGCTGCAGCTGCTCGCAGCGCCGCTTCAACAGTGCGATACCCTCACGAGGGACGAGCTAAATATTAAACACGCCAGAAGTCCGTGCGAGCTCAGGATTGCTGATCGGTAGCTGGTCACGTGGTGTTAATCGCCTCTCGTAACCCCCTGTACACTACACGACACTCGGCGCAAAACTCGCCCCGATCGTGTGGATTCTCGCACGACTGGAAAATCGGCTCAAAAAAGCAAGTGGTGCTCGCTGCAGAACCACAAAGGCGGAGCTGCACCAGAAGGTGGAGCTGCACCAGAGTCAGCCCCGCCCATTCCAGAATCAGCCCCGCCCATTCTATCAGAGTCAGTCCAATTCCTTCCAGTTGTCAGACTTTATAGCATTCTGGAACCAAAGAGGGTGTTATAGCTAAAAAATGCAAGATTGAGGACGGAGTTGAGAAGCGAATTGAACAGTTTTTGTAAAGGTTCCATATAATTAAAAATCTAACTTTTGGAACTTTTAATCATGTTATATTGTCATTTCCTCATAAGAAACACGCCAAAGCCATTTTTGGCCTCATTCATGCATTTTCTTCCCATCTCAGCTTCAATTTGGTCTCCTCCCCCGAAGCGGGTCTGGTCTTGGTTCTCAAATCTGGATATTCTGTGAATTTTCTGACAAATTATTTCTGAAATGACTTCTACTGAGACAACGCCAGAAAAATCATACATCTCATCTACAAAGACACACTGAATAGCATAAGGAAATGTAACACCAACTAAATTTAATTGGATGTGGTGGTGTAGTGGTGATGGTGTCAGGCTGACATGCAGTTTTGCGCAGGTTCGCCTCCCAGCAGTGGAAATATTCTATAATCTCTTTTCCTCATTTCTAGCTGCACTTGCCAGTACTATGTTTACAACAATTTATTGGTATGCCGTTTAACATATAATGACTAATGTGTTTTTTTATTTATTCATTCGTTTATTTAGCCAGTGTGAGTCCATCTGTGAGCAGAGTTTCAACTAAAATTCTGTTTAGGATCGACCAAATTCAAAGAACTTGTAGAGACATAAATATTTTGCTGAAAATGAACATTACAACTAAAATATGAACAAATTAAATGTTTCAGCTGGCTAAATAGATTGTTGCCAACCCCACCGAGAATCGAACCAGCATCAGCTGAGGGGAAAGCAAAACTTAAGTCAGACGATCTTACCACTGGACTACGAAGCCACATGGTAATTGTACATACTGTTGTACAGGAGTTTTGTTAGAGCGGCTGTGGGCAGATATTCGTTAAGAGAAACCTTTTTATTTCGGGATATATTCAGACTTTGTCATGTAGCAAGTTATATTTATCTTGTTTAATTGGAGCATAGAACATAGCATTAACGACTGTAAACTAGTAACAGCCGTAATTCATGTGGGTCAGGTCAGTTTGCGATAAAGTTGAAAACAAAAACGGAAGTCAGTGGGCTAGGCTGAGTTTGCGTGAATGGGCGGGGCTGACTCTGGTGCAGCTCCACCTTATGGTGCAGCTCCGCCTTTGTGGTTCTGCAGCGAGCACCCTCTCCAAAAAAGTGAAAAAGTCGCACAGTGTACGCCCGGCTTTAGATGTCGGTCATAGTGCATGTAGCAGCACTGACTGAGTGACTTCTCATTTTCCTGTTTTTAGACTTTCATATAGCTTAAAATGTACTTCACTCACTGAAAGCTGTAATTACTTCTGCATAAAACCACAACTTTTAGTTTTTTTATTGAAACTTGAATTTAAATTTTCTTTTAAATTGAAACAAATAAATGAGCAAAAGAAAACTGTGAAGAGATCTGGCCTTACTGACTAACCGTTGTTCTCATTCATGCAGCAAAAGGAATTTAATGTCCTGAACAAAAGGCTCTGATTCAGGACTCATAATTACAGCTCATCTTTTATGCTCACTGTTCAGCTCTTTGTTTGGGACCCCTTGTGATGTAACGGCATATTTGCTCTCTGACCAGCTCCTTGTTCTCAGAATCCCCAGGAGCTGATGGCTCAGGAAGTTTGGTAGATATAGTGCTTCCTTGATTGTTGTTATTTAGGACAACAGGAAAAGCTTTGTGTCTGTATCTGTCCCCCGCCTTCCTCCACCCACTGTCTTTTATCAGTCTGGTTTGTTTATTCTGGGTCATTCCCAGCAGTACAGATGTATTCCAGCCCCCCCCCCCCCCCCCCCACACACACACACACACACACCACCACCACCACCACCCATGTGACTTTTTAAGCCCATCAACAGAGCTCTGTTTTTAATCAAGTTGCTCAAAAATATTCTTGGTGAGGCATTTCCAGATTAAAACAATAGGTAAACACAAGTTGGAACACTAGCAGACTTTTTTGGAACTATTTCAATTTTTCTTTTTCTATTGTTCTGGTGAGTTTGGTACTTTCCCACACACTGTATATTGTATAAAAACAAAGAGAAACACAAAAGTAAGACAGAAATGCAGTGGTGTTGTAGACTTGTGGGATACTCATCTGGCATCCTTTAACTGGACTGAATGGTCCTAAATGCTATGGGGGCTAAACGTCTAGCCCCAGGAAAGCACCAATAGACCCTGGTTTGCCAACTTCAAAGGACCCGGACATCAAACAAAACCAAGAGTGTAGATGGTCACCCTGGATAAAAACAAAGAGGGGGGTGCTACCACAAGCCCTTCAGTGTGTCAGCTCAGTGATTTATCTGTATTTTCATCCCATTAATTTAACTTATTGTCAGAATACCACAGTGGTTGTGGTCAAACACAACATTTAAGTATTTTACAGTTATTACTATGTTGACAATTTATGTATGGTAGTTGTTGAGCTGTTGTTCCATTATGTAAGGAAATACAATGGGATTTAATTCCATTTTATAGCAGAAAATTTAATTAAAGAAACTTTATTTTCTGTTTTTTGCCCTCATATATCCTATACACCCCTCCTTTTTCCCATTACCACCCCCCTCTAGCCCTGACGCTAGCTTGTCTGAGTGGCCTTTTGCCATGCATTCCTCTCTTCCCTGTTTGGCCTCTGTCTCAGGAAGTGGCCCAATTAGTGGATAAACACCATGGAGGAGATGAGGTGGAGGGGGTTTTCAGGGGTTAGTAGTGGTGATGGTCATGGATGGGGGCACCAATTAGATCTGTAAGGAGCTCCAGGACCAGACCCTGCAACTGTAAACTGGAACTCCACTGTGTTTACACCAGTGTGCCCAGCAGCAAGCTGTAAACCTGAATGTTGGAGGTGTAGGATGCAAATGTAAGACTAATTATGTAACCAGTTATAGAAAACATCAGGCACAATGACATAGTGATGGCATTGTTTTTTTTTTATCTAACAGGTCAGTTCTAGTTGCCATAAGGTAGATGTTAAGCTTTGTTGTCAGACTGGGTCAATTCGCAATCCTCCGCTTCTCTTCCGGTCTGCTCTGGGAGGCCTGCGAACACCAGGTTCTCTCTCATGCTGCGTGCCTGGAGATCCAGAACCGTCTCCTTTAGAGATTTATTGTCCTGGGAGATTCGATCAAATCCTTCAGTCAAAGAGGAAACCGATTCCCGCAGAGACGCGTTCTCAGCCGCAAGCCGTTCCACCTGCTCCTGGCTGAATTCTAGAGATTGACGGAGGTTCTGGAACTCCTTGTGAAGCACCTCAAGCAGGTGGAGTCGCCCCTCAAATCCCAGAAGCCGTTTATCTATGGATTCTAGTAAATCTAGGACATCCTTGAGGGGAGATGAGGCCTCAGGCGAGTCCTGGGGATGGCTCCTCTTAGTCCCAGGTGTTTCCGTCTCAGCTGCTGATGTCTTCGGTCCCATGACAAAAAACTTTGTCAATAAATGTTTGCAAACTTTCAAAATTTTCTCCACTTACCTCCAGGTTGAGTGAGTTATATTTACCAGATTTATTTTTCTTTTTGCATTGTCAGTGAATAAATTAGGCAAAAATGTGTCTTAACTGTTTGTGGAAGTTGGCTAACGAGCTGCCATCTGCTTTAAACGCTGCCGTGTGTCCAGTGATCAGCCTTCAGCGCATGCTCAGTCCACCAGAGAGGTCTACGACACTTGAAAACTTGATAACATGAACATTGATCTTATCTTATTAGTGTTCCCTTTGCTGTGTATATTTAACAAGACTGAATTCATTAAATAAAGAAATCAACATTTACCATTTTAAAATCACATGTAATTTGTAAGAAATTTTACTTTTTTGAGTTGAATTTTTAGAAAATTCTTCAATTTCTAAAAAAATTGATCCAAAAAATGCATAGTTTTTTGTGACTGTTATGTTTAAAAGTTCCATATTTTATTTGTTAAATTTTTTGTTGTTCTTCCTTTTTTGAAAAGGAATGTTTTGTTTGAATAAATATCCATCCATCTATTTTCGGCCAATTGTCGGGGGTTGGCAGGAGCCTAAGCAGAGAGGCCCAGAGTTCCCTCTCCCCAGCCACTTGGGCCAGCTTCTACAGGGGAATCCTAAGGCGTTCCCTGACCAGCTGAGAGACATATTCTCTCCAGCATGTCCTGTGTCTTACATTAGGTCTTCTCTCAGTTGGACGTGCCTGGAAAACCTCACCAGGAAAGAGGGAATTTGTCCAGGAGGCATCCTAACTAGATGCCCGAGCCACCTCATCTAGCTCATCTCAATGAATAAATATGTAAACTTCAATTGGAAAAAAGAAAAGAGAGGAAAATAATAACAAAATAAAAAAGCCTTTAAATAAAACTTTTTCACAAACCAGAAAAAAAGTGCCCCATATGTGAAAGCTTTGGAAGCAGGTTAGTAATGTATATTCAGTTACTGGATGGAGTGCATGCATGTTGGAAGCAGTTCCAACTGTGATGACTATAGCCACGGCTGCTGAAACAACAAACCACAGCAGAGCAAAGTGACTGAGTCCATCTGCAGCAGCCACAATCAGGTAAACAGGAAAAAATACTATATGGTGCATAGTTCATTGATATCATTGCTTCAACTTAAAAGATTAAATTAATAAATGAAATAGACTCATTACATGCAAAGCCAGACATGTCAAGCCTTTATTCGATATAATTGTGATGATTATGTCTTACAGTTGATGAAAACCCCACATTCAGAATCGCAGACAATTAGAATTATGTGAAAAGGTTCAATAATCTAGACTTTTAAGTGTCACACTCCAACCAGTTTATGAATCCAAAACACCCGCAAAGGGTTCCTGAGCCTCTAGATGGGCCTTCAGTCTAAGTTGAGTCACAAACATAAATAGACTTTTGCACCATATATTTTCCAGTTTCACCTTTTTGAGAACTCTGTACGTTCACAAACATCATGGTTGGAGAAATAGTTAAGTGATGACCCCAACACATATCTAGATTATTCTGCATTCATCAGTGGGTTATTCCAAGTTTCTGTACAGATGTGTGATATTTAGGATAATGATGTAAATATTTAAAAGGCACATGATCTTTTAGGAAAGTGACACATCCTTTTTTCTGCTTGAATATTTTTATTTTTATTGTTTGCCTGGGGTGAAGTACACATGTATTTGCTGTCACAACTATCTGCTGATTGAGCTGTACAAACTGCACCGTTGCCCCGGGACAGGAAATCTTTCGTCTGCAAAGAGCATTCCTAATTAGACACATTTTATGATTAACTCAAACCACATAATATGTAGTTATGATCTAATCAGATTTTGCTTTCTTATTGCTTTTATCAGAATGTTTTTCCAAAAACTTTCTTTAATTGTGCATACCCTTTTTCATTTGATGCTTCTCTTGTTAAACTTTTATTCCATAGTTGGGTGTTTTCAGGTTACATACATACTGTTAAAGGCATGAGTAAACGCAGCAAAACAATTAAAGAGCCTATTTTTAAAGCTTTTCTCTTCGAACTGCAGTGAAATGCATTCTTGGCTAATCTCAGCAGGCTGTAGCTGAATCTTTTGTAGGTTTCTGCAAAAGTCAAACATATATACAGTCGAGGAAATAACTATTTGACCCCTTGCTGATGTTTTAAGTTTGTCCAAATACAAAGAAATGAAAAGTCTCAACAGTATGATTTTAATGGTGGGTTTATTTTAACAGTGACAGATAGCACATCAAAAGGAAGATTCAAAAAATAATAATAAAAGATAGAAACTGATTTGCATTTCATTGAGTCAAGTAAGTATTTAAACCCCTACCAACCCTTAAGAGTTCTGGCTCCCACAGAGTGGTTAGAAACTCCTACTCAATTAGTCACCCTTATTAAAGACACTTGTCTAAACTAGTCACCTGTAAAAAAGACAGCTATCTACAGAATCAATCAATCAAGCATACTTCAAACTCTCCAACTCCAAGACCAAAAACCTGTCCAGGGATGTCAGAGACAAGATTGCAGACCTCCACAAGGTTGGAATGGGGAACAAAATCATTTGCAAGAATCTGGGAGAGAAGGTGTCAGCTGTCGGTGCAATTGTTCAAAAATGGAAGGAGCACAAAATGGCCATCAATCAATCAGCCTTGGTGGGGATCCTCCCAAGATCTCACCTCATGGGTTGTCAATGACACAGAGAAAGGTGAGAAATCACCCTAGAACTACACTGGAGGACTTAGTTAATGACCTCAAAGTAGCTGGGACCACAATCAACAAGAATACCATTGGAAACACATTACACCACAATGGATAAACATCTTGCAGTGCTTGCAAGGTCCCCCTGCTCAAGAAGGCACATGTGCAGTCCCATCTGAAGTTTGCCAGTGAACACCTGAATGATTCAGAGTGGCTGGGAGAAGGTGCTGTGGTCAGATGAGACCAAATTCGAGCTTTTTGGCATTAACTCAACTCACCATGTTTGGAGAAAGAGAAATGCTGCCTATGACCCCCAAAACACCATACCCACCGTCAAGTATGGAGGTGGAAACATCTTGCTTTGAGGGTGTTTTTCTACAATGGGCACAGGATAACTTCACCACATCAACAGGAAAATGGACAGAGCCATGTATCTTCAAATCCCCAGCGACAAATCACTTCCCTCTGCCAAGAAACTGAAAATAGGTCGTGGATGGGTGTTTTAGCAGGACAATGACCCAAAACAGACAGTAAAGGTAACAAATGAGTGGCTCAAGAAGAAGCCCATTAAGGTCATGGAGTGGCCTAGTCAGTCTCTGGACCTTAATCCAATAGAAAACCTATAGAGGGAGATGAAGCTCAAAATTGCACAGAGACAGCCTTGAAACCTTAGTAATTTAGAGATGGTCTGCAAAGAGGAGTGGACCAGAATTAAAATGTGCGCAAATGTGGTCATCCATTACAAGGAACGTTTGACCTCTCTGCTTGCAAACAAGGGTTTTTCCACTAAGTATTAAGTCTTTTTTGTTAGAAGGTTCAAATATTTATTTTGTCGTCGTCGTCTTCCTCCGCTTATCCGGGTCCGGGTCGCGGGAGCAGCATCCCAACTAGGGAGCTCCAGACTGTCCTCTCCCTTGCCTTCTCCACCAGCTCCTCCGGCAGGACCCTGAGGCGTTCCCGGACCAGATTGGAGATGTAACCTCTCCAACGTGTCTTGGGTCGACCCGGGGGCCTCCTGCCGGCAGGACATGCCCGAAACACCTCCCCGGGGAGGTGACCAGGAGGCATCCTGACCAGATGCTCAAACCACCTCAACTGGCTCCTTTCGATCTGGGGGAGCAGCGGTTCTACACCAAGTCCCTCTCGAATGTCCGAGCTCCTCACCCTATCTCTAAGGCTGAGCCCGGCCACCCTACAGAGGAAACTCATTTCAGCCGCTTGTATCCGTGATCTCGTTCTTTCGGTCATTACCCAAAGCTCATGACCATAGGTGAGGATTGGGACGTAGATCGACCGGTAAATTGAGAGCCTGGTTTTCTGGCTCAGCTCCCTCTTCACCACGACAGATCGGCTCAGTGCCCGCATCACTGCAGATGCTGAACCAATCCGCCTGTCGATCTCCCGATCCCTCCTACCCTCACTCATGAACAAGACCCGGAGATGCTTAAACTCCTCCACTTGAGGTAGGACCTCTCCCCCGACCCGGAGTTGGCAAGCCACCTTTTTCTGGTCGAGAACCATGGTCACAGATTTGGAGGTGCTGATCCTCATCCCAGCCGCTTCACACTCGGCCGCGAACCTACCCAGCAAGAGCTGAAGGTTAGAGCTGGATGAAGCTAGGAGGACCACATCATCCGCAAAAAGCAGAGACGAGATTCTCCTGCCACCAAACTCAACACACTCCACACCACGGCTGTGCCTAGAAATTCTGTCCATAAAAGTAATGAACAGAACCGGTGACAAACGGCAGCCCTGGCGGAGTCCAACCCTCACCGGGAACAAGTCTGACTTAATATCGGCTATGCTGACCAAACTCACGCTCCTCTGGTAAAGGGACTGAATGGCCCTTAACAGAAAGCCACCCACCCCATACTCCTGGAGCGTCCTCCACAGGGTGCCCCTGGGGACACGGTCATAAGCCTTCTCCAAATCCACAAAACACATGTGGATTGGTTGGGCAAACTCCCATGCCCCCTCCACCACCCTTGTGATCCTCCTATAGTTGGAACACACCCTCTGGTCACCCTTCTTAAAGATGGGGACCACCACCCCGGTCTGCCACTCCACAGGAACTGCCCCCGATGACCACGCAATGTTGCAGAGATGTGTCAACCATGACAGCCCTACAACATCCATAGCCTTGAGATACCCAGGACGAACCTCATCCACCCCCGGGGCTCTGCCGCTGTGTAGTTGTTTGGCTACCTCAGCAACTTCTGCCCCCGAGATTGGACAGTCCATCCCCAGGTCCCCCGGCTCTGGTTCCTCCTCGGAATGCGCATAGGTGGGATTTAGGAGCTCCTCAAAGTATTCCTTCCACCGTCCGACTATAGCCCCAGTTGACGTCAGCAGCTCCCCATCCCCACTGTAAACAGTCTGAGCGAGTTGCTGCCTTCTAGTCTCCTGAGGCGCCGGACAGTTTGTCAGAACCTCTTTGGAGCCGATCAATAGCCTTTCTCCATGGCCTCACCAAACTCCTCCCACGCCCAAGATTTTGCCTCTGCAACTGCCACTACTGCATCCCGCTAGGCCATCCGGTGCCTGTCTGCTGCCTCCGGGAGACCCACAGACCAGCCACGCCCTGTAGGCCTCCTTCTTCAGCCTGATGGCTCCCCGAACCTCTGGTGTCCACCAGCGGGTATGGGGGTTGCCACCACGACTGGCACCGGCCGCCTTGCGATCACAGCTAGCAACAGCCGCCTCAACAATGTCAGAGTGGAACAAAGCCCACTCGGAGTCAATGTCCCCCACTGCTCTCGGGACGCGGTCAAAGCTCTGCTGGAGGTGGGAGTTGAAGACCGTCTTAACAGGTTCTTCTGCCAGGTGTTCCCAGCAGACCCTCACTATGCGTTTGGGTCTGCCAGGTCTACGCGGCATCTTCCCCTGCCATCTGATCCAACTCACCACCAGGTGGTGATCAGTTGACAGCTCCGCTCCTCTCTTCACTCGGGTGACCAAAACATACGGCCACAGGTCAGATGATACGACTACAAAGTCTATCATCGACTTGCAACCTAGGCTGCCCTGGTACCAAGTGTACCGATGGGCATCCTTGTGTTCTAACATGGTGTTCGTTATGGCCAAACTGCAGCTTGCACAGAATTTCAATAACGAAACACCACTCGTGTTCAGATCAGGCGGGCAGTTCCTCCTAATCATACCCCTCCAGGTCAAGCTGTCATTACCCACGTGAGCATTGAAGTCCCCAATGGAGTCCCCTGATGGAGCACTATCTAGCACTCGTCCCAGGGACTCCAAAAAGGGTGGGTACTCTGAACTGACATTTGGCCCATAAGCACAAACAACAGTCAGGACCCCTTCCCTACCCAAAGGCGCTGGGAAGCTACCCACTCGTCCCCCGGGGTAAACCCCAACACACAGGCAGAGTCTTGGGGCTAACAAAAAGCCAACCCCAGCCCTCCGCCTCTCACCCGGAGCAACTCCAGCAAAGGAGAGTGTCCAACCCCTCTCAAGGACTTGGGTTCCAGAGCCAATGCTATGTGTCGAGGTGAGTCCGACTATATCTAGCCGGTACCGCTCAACCTCTGCCACAAGCTCCTGCTCCTTCCCCGCCAGCGAGGTGACGTTCCATTTCCCAAAAAACCAGTTCTATTTCGTCTAGTCTTAGCCCTTAAGCTAGCTGCTATTGGAAGGATGATCTCCGCATCAGCTAAATGTACGCCCACCAATAGTGGGCCCCTCGTGGTATATAACCGCAGTGACCCCACTGCTCACCTCCTTTTTCTCTTCATGCCAAGCTTGAGAGCTTTATTAAAGAGCAAATATTATCCCAAAAGAGCAAAATTATCCGAAGACGACTTACAAGCCATGTCCAGCGACGCCAGACCCTGCCCAACCTGCCAGACGGGCTCCATTTCCAGCGGCGACCTGCACGCTAAGTGTGAGGTCTGTCTCGGGGTTCACCACGCTGGCCTGGCCTTGACCCCGCAGGCCTCGTGCCCGTTCTGTGCCGCTCTGCCCGTGGCGGAGAAGATTCGCCGGGTCGAGTACTTCACTCCCGCCGCCGACGAAGAATTTCCGGTGGCTGACTCCTACCCGCTGGACAAGGCTTTGGTTTTCTTCGACGCCGGTCAGGAGCCGGCTGGCTTCAACCGGCTGGATGACGTCACCGACAGCGAAAACTACGATGAGGCGTTTTCTAAAAGGTGTCAGGAGGAACAGACCTGTGTCCCGCCCGCTTTTTCCCCAATGGGATCTAACGGTGGTTCTGCGTGGCTTATCTGAAGCTCCATTTGAACCCTTGGACCAGGTCTCACTCAAGTTCCTGTCGCTTAAAACTGCATTGCTGCTGGCGCTAGCATCAGTTAAGAGAGTGAGTGACCTAACCGCCCTCTCAGTGGCTCCCGCATGCCTCAGGATCCGGGAGGATGGCGGGTCTGCTGTTTTATGCCCCAACCCAGCCTTTGTGCCCAAAAGCATTAATGTTTCCTTCAAATCCAGGTCAATTTCATTGGCTGGACTTTTTCCTCCTCCCCATAATTCTGAGGAGGAGGTGGCTTCTCACCTTCTCTGCCCGGTGCGCGCGCTTGCACGATATGTGTCACGCACTTCAGGGATTCGTCGCTCACAAAACCTGTTTGTGCACTACAGGGAGTCTTCCCTTGGTCAGGCGCTGTCGGCCCAGCGCCTTTCGCCTTTCACGCTGGCTGTGTGACGCCATTTACCTTTCTTACACATCATCAGGGCAGGATCCCCCTGAGGCACTCAGGGCTCACTCAGCCAGAGGGATTTCCTCTTCGATGGCGCTCCTCAGTGGTGTGTCAATGGAAGACATTTGTCAGGCTGCTTCATGGGCTTCACCCTGTTCCTTTACTCGTTATTATTTACGAGATGTGTCTTCAGGATCCATCACTCGTTCAGTGCTTGGACCCCAGCAGGCTAAATGAATGCTTATGGCACCTCATTGGCCTTGCTGAGATGGATTTCATCCTCTTGTGGATGATGTTTTTTAGTGGGGGCCCCTCTCTTATCGTGCCTGCCTCAGTCTTTAAGCCTGGTCTGAGGCTGAACGTCCCCCACTAGAGGAGATTTGATTGGGTGTGTCCATTGGTTGTGTTAACCAGTGGGGCGTAAACCCATCCAGCTGCGCTTTATTCCAATAGCAGCTAGCTTAAGGGCTAAGACTAGACGAAATAGAACGTTGGTTACGTATTGTAACCCCAGATTCTATGAGTCTAGTCGCAGCCCTTAAGCCACTGGCCCCACTGGTTATGATGGGAATAAGAGCCATTGGAGGTGAGCAGTGGGGTCACTGCGGTTATATACCACGAGGGGGCCCACTATTGGTGGGCGTACATTTAAGCTCTTCATGATTGGCTGATGCGGAGATCATCCTTCCAATAGCAGCTAGCTTAAGGGCTGCGACTAGACTCATAGAATCTGGGGTTACAATACGTAACCAACGTTTTCTTGTCTGGGGATCGGACCGCCAAGGCTCCCGCCTTGGTCTGCCACCCGATCCACATTGCACCGGACCCTTCATGTTCCTCCTGCGGGTGGTGGGTCCACAGTTGGATTTAAAATTCATTCATTATTTGTTTCACTCAATGAAATGCAAATCAGTTTCAGCATTTTTAAAGGATTTTTTTTTTTCCGTTTGATGTGCTATCTGTCACTGTTAAAATAAACCAAAATCATATGGTTCTGAGACTTTTCAATTCTTTGTCATTGGACAAACTTACAACATCAGCGAGGGGTCAAATAATTATTTCCTCCACTGTATATCAGTGTGCACACAGTTCTATTTATAATACAGTAGAATATTATTATCAAAGCTCTTCATGAATGGTCATTTATTAAGCTACAGAACCTTTTTTTTCTCACAGATGGAGTGTTAACCTACAGAACTTAAACTTTTTTAGTTGGGCATTTTAGGTGTGAGTTTATTCTCAAAATTATAGATTGTCTTAGAAACCTTCAAGCAAATCCTTCCATATTTCAGAAACTGATTTAAAGCAGCACTGCTTATTTTCTGTTCCTTCCATTTTACTTCAACAGCAACAAATGCCAGTTGTTTGGCAAAGTTTTCTGATATTATTTCCTTCTGAGTTACAACCAATCAGCATTAGTTAACCACGAGGCTTGCTCAGCAACTCTACCGGGCCTCTCCGAATACATTCCCCAGCTTAACCAGAGCCACTTTGTCTAAGATACTGCGGCATTGCTTGTTCAATGATTGGATAAAAAACTTGGATCATCACTATGTATTGAGCTGCTGTCAAAAAATCTAGAAAATCCATCCACGTCTGACTGATGATGCGCCTCTCATTTCAATTTGTGAGGGACAGGATCAATGTTAAATTGGACATTAACGAAAATGAAGCTGTGGTCACTCACATGAACATCTTCAACATGTAAAATGTTGATGTTTAGTCCAAAACAAAAACAAGATCCAGAGTGTGGCCCATTTTGTGTGTGGGGCCTGAAACGTGCTGTTCTACGTTAAAAGTCTGTAATAGACATTAACTCTAATGCTATGCTACAAGTAGGATTATTAATGTGTAAGTTTAAGTCACCAAGTTTGATCATTGATGAGAAAAATTCTTCAAATTCAGAGAAAAAATGGGCAGCTGGGAGGTCAGTAGATTAAAATACAATGAAATACTTTTTGTAACCCTACTTTGATGGCCTGTCTTTCAAAAGTAGTAAAAGGGCCATTTTTCACCAAAATACAGACATGTTTGTCCTTAAAGACCATAGCAAGACCTCCCCCACGAATTGACGGGTGCGGTGTGGTAAACACACAACAATTTGGTGGATATATTTCATTGAGGTATACAAAGTTTCCATGTTGCTACCATGTCTCCGCAAGAAATAAATAGGCCAACTTTTCTCTGACGAATAGCTAATTTAAAATAAAGTATTTGTTTGAAATGGAGCGGGCATTTAACAGGACACACTGAACTCAATCCTGGAGAACATTTGTCTTCTTAACCTGTAGGAGAGGGATGGGTGTGTTTCTGGATTCTCCCGACATAAATACAGTTTATGTCTGTTGGTTGATAAATGAACTGGAATAGCAAAAGTCTTGGGTTTGTCAGCAGAGGACAACATTTTGGGGACAGTGACCTTTGGAAAGACACAGATGACATTTGCATCAGGGGAGGACTGTACAGTGCCTCTCAAGGAACAGGATTGGATGCCACTGACCTAAGAATGAGCACTGATGTTCCAAACACAGCTGGAATGATGGATGAACATGTTTTCTTTCATTGTTGCAAATTGTATCTATTGTGGTGAAAGCTGCAGAAAATCTTTAGTTTTCCAAGGAAATGTTTATTTCAGTGTTGTAATATTGATACGTGTTTTGCCAGCATGGGCACAAACTTTTCATTTGTTTAAAAATAGCAGGAAATGTGCACATTGGCATGCATATTTTCTTTTTCTAGTCTTCTCTAGTTGGTGGCTCTTTGTTTTAGGAGTGGAGAAGTATTCGACATGGCTGTTAGTGTGGATTAAATCCTGCAGAGAAAAATATACCAAAGTTAACTGGAAAAGCAGTTTAAATGTTTTTATACAAATTGTAAATATTTTACTGATGACCTATTTGTCCTTGAGAAACAGAAAACAAAATGTCCTTTTTCCCTGGGATTTGTGTTTAGACGGAGACAAAAGAGGATAAATGCCAATCTTAAATCTGCTGCACAGATACAGAAGGAAATGTCTTTCACAGCACATGGTGGTCACTAAAGTTACTCTGGAAACATTTCCTTATGGAAACAGAGAATTTACACAGAAGAACATCAGTCAGAGTGTGTTCACAATGTTAATTCTAGTAGCTACAGTTTCTGGAAGCCTCCGGGAAAAAATAAAAAAAAGGTTAAGATAGACAAATGAACTGTTTGGGGATGTCATTGAAACCAAACAATCCACAAGACAATAAGTATTATATGGTCTAAATCGTATGAATGCAAGGCTTGAAACAAGATCTCCCAAATTACATGTCGCAGTGTTTGGAACATAAATACTCATTTCCGCACACAGACCCAAAAAAAGAGAAAAACATGCCTCCCACTGAAAAAGGGATTCCTCGCTGTGAAAGTCAAGCTATTCATGGTATGCACCACTTTCCACCCCAGTTATATCCCCTCCGCTCCTCGTGTTTTCTTCCGCTCTTTCTTGACAGACAATAAAAGACTCCAGCAGTTGAATGGCGAACCAGGATTTAGTTTGACAGGCAAATAGCCACTCATGGCTTGTGTGTTGTCATAGTAGGGGTTGTAGCCCCTTCCCCCTTACACACACACACACACACACACACACACACACACACACACACACACACACACACACACACACACACACACACACACACACACACACACACACACACACACACACACACGTACACACTGCAGTTCAGTCACTGAGAGATTTACTGTGCCTGCAGTGCTGCAGAGTTACAGTACAGTCGGGGCCTGCTCTGCTAAGGCCCTTCAGGCTGGGCCATGGGTTAGGGGCTCTAAAATGTTTTGAGGTTATAAATACTTGACTGTGCAGTAAAACTGTCACAGTCTTCCTGAAGCAAACATACACCCATAGGAACACCCTAAAGTTTCAGAAATCTGTGCATTTGCTATAATCTGAACAAATCTGGAGGTCTAGAGCTGCAATTAAAAATGTTTTGCTCGTCTTTTTACAAGTTGACCCTACTTCCCGAGGTCTTGACTCAGTGTGTTTTATGCCAGTTTTATCCGTCTAGAGGGCTTTTGATAAAATCAGATTCTTACATCTTCTCTGAAAGGTGTGGGTGGACTTTATTCTTTGTTTAAACCAGTGCGTTCAATGTTGTGCCATTTTGCTATTATGTTTTAGAGCAGAATTTGAAACCATTTTGAGACCAAGTTTAATGAAAAACTGTTTTTACTTGTTATTTTTCAAATATGATTGATCACTCTCATCAGGCTAAACATGAAAATAGTCCTCTACCCTTATTTCCTGCATGAGCCAATAGAAAATAGACAGGTAAACTCAGATTAGAAAAGCCTGAAAACTCTACTTCACATTGACATCATTGTTCCTGGACTCACCCATCGCAGTGGGGAAGGCTGTTGTTGGATTAGCATCCAGGAAAGAGCAGAGTGCTTCTTACCTAGTAGAAGCTAAAGTCAAAATCAAAGTCCCATTAGACATCATTGCACACTGGTTAAATTCATCTCTGCAATTGACTCAACCCCTGTGGCTACGCTCTGGAACTCTGTGGTAGTTTAATCCCCCCAATCCAACCCCTTAAAACTGAGTGTAAAGCAGGAACGCACTGGGTGCCATTTTTAAAGTCTTTGGTATGACCCAACGGGGATTTGAACCCTGATCACTCAGTCCCAGGGTGGACACTCTACCACTAGGGACTGTGACAGCTGAGAAGTTGACCATTAGCATTAGCAAGCATGCTTTAGCATACCTCGAGTGGTGCTGTTTGTGCTGTAGGTGGAGAAAATGCTTCCTCTGCATCACGCTCACATACAGCATCTCCTTGTGTAAAGTGCGCTAAATAGTTGAACGATGTACAGTGACTCCATCTGCAGCAGGATGATGTTGTAGGTCTTTGGTGCTAGTCTGTGGGGTGACTCTGACTGTTCTCACTATTCTTCACTTCTGTTAATCAGACACTTTTCTTGGTCTGCCACTTTGATTCTTAACTTGAACGGTGCCTGTGGTCTTCCATTTTCTCACTATGTCCCTAACTGTGGAAACAGACAACTGAAATCTCTGAGGCAGCTTTCTGTATCCTTCCCCTAAACCATGATGGTGAACAGTCATTGTTTTCAGCTCATTTGAAAGTTGTTCTGAGACCCCCATGTTGCTGCTCTTTAGATGATATTCAAAAATGAGGGAAGCTTACAAATGGCCCCATTAAATACTCTTTCTCATAATTGGATTCACTTTTATGTGGAGGTCAAGGGTCACTGAGCTTACCAAACCAATTTTTAGTTCCAATAATTAGTTCTTCAGGTTTTAGAATGAATAAAATGACAACAGTGCCCAAATTTATGCACCTGCCTAATCTTATTTAAACAATTATTGCACACTTTCTGTAAATCCTATAAACCTTGTTTCACTTCTCAAACATCACTGTGTGTGTCTCCTGTATGATATTTTTACTTGAAAACTTTTAGCGTAACGACCTACGATTTATACAGGAAAATCATGAAGATTGACAAGGCTGTCCAAACATTTGCATCCCACTGTGAAAAAAAAAATATATATATATATATATATATATATATATATATATATAATGAGTAAACTTTTTATACCAACAAAATAAATATTTTGTATCATATTTTATTTTATATGTTGCCATATTTCAAGATTCAGTTCTAATATAACACATTTCAAAAATAGGACCATTTTCAGATTTATATACAGTAAAGTCCAACAAACTTCTTGTAAAGTTCATGAAAAAAAAATTATCAGTTGACACAGTGATTAAAGTCCTGTTCAACAGAAAGAGAATGCTTACTTTTGTTTAATCATGAACAATATCATCAGTATTTCCTTTATGTCTGACACCTACTGTACTAGGTTCCTCTATCAGGATTGGCTGACCCCTCTGCTGTACCTGACACTCAGTGTGTTAACATGTGTGTCTTAGTCAAACCTTTATCCTAAATATATTAGAAGACCGAATTATCGAATGCAGCACAGCAGCATACAAAAAGTAAACAAACGCTGTTGGGAGTGAACCAGATGGAGTAAAAGCAGGAAAAGCACAATGGTCAAAGCAATGGACAACAACGCTTCACTAAAGCTTATTTAGTTTCTGCGGTCTCATCACTTCCAGAAGGTGAGTCTCCCATCTGTATCAGTTTGATTTAAATAAACGGTAAAAAACCCCGACTTCAGTCGATTTAAGGCAGTAGTTTGGTTTTTGATGCACACGTAAACACACTGACTGTCATCCACCGTTAGCCTGCATGGCCACCCCCTTCCAGGATGTGCAGGCTTTCTCTTGATGGCTAACTTTGATAGCTTTAATACCTATGGTTCACTGAGGGAGGGGGAGGACCTACAACAACATCCTGACCTGAACAACAACTTTCAGAGAAAGAGAAAAATGAGCTTTTGTTCCAGCCGATAGCATACTGGTACCTGTACTGATGTGTGAAAGGAACTTAATCACATCAAGAGCCGCTCGCTGTGCTTCTGCTGCTCAACCACTCATTTCCTTCCCTTTGGAGTGTCAGGAACAAAAGCATTTTTCTTCCAACCGTTTTGACATGTTCCTTCTTTTCTTTTATTGTGACTTCACAAAAGATAATTGGACAACAAGGGTGCTGACGAGGGTCCACCACCCCAACTTTTTGGATCATCTTGTCAGTGACTGATTCAGAAAAGCCACAAAGCAGCAAACCAATAAAATATTCTTGTTATGTTTTATGTGGAATCGGCTATTTTAACATCAGGAGCTTTTGCTAATAATGTGTGGTTTTTACAATACCATATTTACCGCTACATGGTTAACTGACAAAGTTAGAAAACGTATGTGTTACTCATGTTTTTCTTTTCTTAGAAGTTTATACAGAAATCTCAGACACTGAAATATATCATGCACAAACCAATATATGAGCAAACTCCAGTGTTGGTGAGGCCAGTGTAATATTTTCTTGTCTCTGTAGAGGAATTGTTGGCTCTGATGGTAGTCACAAGGTTGCATGGGGCCTGAAGCAGCCTTGGATGTGGGTGTGTGTGTGTTTTATAAGATATAAGACCGTCATAATAAGATGTATGGAGGCTCAGTCAAAATGATGGCAATACTCTGGATTCAAGGGTAAAAAAATTTGTGTTTGTTAAGCCATTAAACTGTCAGGACACAACAGAGACAGAAGCAAAAGCCTCGTAATTCAGTCTTTTGTGTTGCATCTAAACTTGACTTTATCTCAGTGGAAAGTTTACCTGCCTCTGCTTGTGTTGAGCAAGTCCTGGCCCTAAAGAACATGAAATGTATTCTTGTAAATTTCCAATAAATAATGTTTCCAGTTAAAAAACAATTAAAGATTTTTGGGGGGCTTTATGGGAGTCTAAATATTTATCTGGACACTTCAAACAAGATGTTCCAGTTTGATAGACCCACGATGAGCTAAATACTCTTCTTTTTCAGATCCCCTCATTTTGTTTTGTTTTTTCCTTGAATGTTTAACTCGCACTTTTTCACGCACACTCTCACATGCACGCAGGCACATGCATTTGCAGACCCACAGGGAGAGAAGAAAAAGACGTGAGGTATTACTAGTTGAGAGGGACATGTACATGCAGCTCCTGGTCTGAATAGCACTTCCTGGCGTGTGAAAGGTGAGCTGGGAGAGGGATGAAGGGAGTGAGAGCTGGAGGTGGTGGTGGAGGGGTGGTGGTGGTGAAGCACCTCCTTCTCTTCCTCCTTCCTCCCTTTGCTGAAAGCCTTGTTTGCTATTCTTGTGAGTGCCTCTCTGAAAGGGGAGTCAACAGAGAAGGGGGAGGACGACTAGGAGCATGGTGGTATGACAAAAGGAGGACCACATCCGTGTTTGCCAGGTGTTCCTTTTGTGATTCTCACCTTGCACTCGGGCATGGAGAGCGAAACAGAACACAGGGAGGGAGGAAAAACACAGAAATGAGGTGAAAGAGGATCGAAAAGAAGAGAAGAGGACAGATAAAGAGTATTTGAGGAAGCACGAAGAGCTGAAACACACACACGTACACTGAAAAGCAAGAAGAGACAAAGAATAAATTTATTCTTCCATTTTTTCATAGAGAACCAGCAGGAAGAGTGCAGCAGAAGCATAGTGAGTGTGTGTGCATGCATGTGCACACACACATTTGTCTTTCTGAGGGTGTGTGCTGCCTCCTATTTATTCAGCGCAGGTTCATGGCTTTCATGCTCGCTATTATGCTCCAGTGATAAAACGCTTTTCCACAGCCCATCAACAATGCCTTATCAAATGCTTAATCACAACCGGGTCTGCAAGAGCCTGCTTAACCTGAAACCCACACCATAGTTTCAGCCCTTTAGAAGCTCCAGACCCCCCAGGTCAAGTCAGCTCAGAATGTATTACTGTAAAGGCTATTACCAAACAAGTTTTTCACAAACATATCTACTCTTCAGAGGACATAAATACAGATAATTGTCACTAATTAGACCTGAGACCCTCATCTGAGAAAGCTTTGCCCAAAAGATGCCTATCTGAGAGGACTTTGGCCCTCAGGATGGTTTTTACATGAAATTACAAGCAGATGGCGAGCAGCATGGAAGTCCTTTTTTATTGCAATTGATGCCTTTTAGCTCCAGCCACCAATTGTTGGTAAAGTCTTACCAAAGATGTTGTGTACTTTCACTAATAGCTGAACTGTATTGTTCTAATTGAGGGTTTTCAAAGACTTCCAAATGGGTACCTGATGCTGGGCTGACTGAGAAACACTTATCATTGATTATATTTACCCCGACCTCCCAATATGAATCCCCACAGTTAAAATACTAGGCCTTATATAATTTTCCTCTACATGTTAGAGGTGTCGTTCACTTAAAAACATTTTTAATTATTATTTCTGATTTTAATCAGTCACTCTGTGATTTTCATATCTCCTACACCTATCTCCTGCATTAGCCTCTGATAGAAAATAGACGGTGAAAGTCCAGGATTTGAAAATCCCGACAGATCTACGTGACACTGTCACTTACCATTCATGGACTCACCCATTTGACTCGCAACGGGGAAAGCTGTTGTTGTGTCAGTGTCCAGGAAACTTCAGAGAATGTCTCACTTAGTAGAAGCTAACTGATAGCATTAGCAACTCCATCACACAGCAGAACTCCTCCAAGTTTGTGTTATTTGCAGAGGTAAAACATCAGTGTTGCTGTTATCCAGTCCGAGGCGAGAGGTCTAAATATCAAGAAATAAGACTCCAAATCCTGCCGTGTTCTGCTAAATTCTAATGTGTCACAATTCTACTTCCTGAAACTGGTGCACCGGAGCTTTGTACCCCCAGAGAACAACTTACAAGACATTAATTACCACAAGAGACCACTGCAAATGTATCCACATCTTTCACCCCCAAATTCCACTACCTCCGCTCCGACACGAACGCCGGAGCAAAATCGGTCCCGTTGTAGTCAATCAGAGCTATTCCACTACTGCGGCCGTGCTCCGCCCTCTTTTCCGGCATCCGGCAAAAATAGAATCGATCCTATTTTTGCCGGACGCCGGAGCACCTCTGCAGTCAATGGACAGGAATCACAACCGCCCAACAGGAAAAGGAGCAAGCACAACTTCCGTTTTTCACAATAAATCGAGAAACAAAAGGCGTTTTTTGTTTCATATGCACAGGTTTAACAACTTTTAACAACTATCAATGGCGGCTGAAGTTTAAATGCCCAAAAATAAGCCATAAAAACAGTTTCTACTATCTAAGTAGTCACACTTTGTTGATCCAAACACTGCTGATCTCTCAACACAAATGATGGGCAGATTAAACAGTTCATGCCGATGCTTCTCCCACACAACGGGTGTTTGGATCTAACTTCCGCGTTTATTGCTCGGACTGTATCGCAAGATCTCGAAAATCCTGCACATGCTTGTTTGCCCACCTCAGGTCTCCGCACCGGAGCGGAGCCGTTGTAGAGCGGGTACCAGTAAAAATTGAGTTCGGAAGCGAGCGGCTGCGGAAGGCGGGGGCGGACCGGAGCGGAGCGGAGGTAGTGGAATTTGGGGGTAAGACTGTTCTTGAGAACCCATGCCAACCCCCAGGCAACACCAGAAAAAAATTACAACTTAAGCCAGGTGACAATAAAGTAGACATTTATTAGCCATGAACTCATTACCCTTTCTACTTTCATTTTGTTGCCAGCACAGTTTGTTTTGCCCTAATGTTACATTGAAAGCATATTTGGGTGAAATGGTTCTCCAAATTTGATGGAGAAGTGTGGACTTTTTAGAAAACTGTTGACTTTCAGTTTGTGGTTTGTTGGTTTTGAGATTAATCAGCTGACAGCAAGTGAATATACCAGTTTATCTATCTTTAGAAACTGAAGGTTGTTATTTTTTTCCCAAAGGGGAAACACCAAGATCCGGAGTTGTTGCACAACCGGAGGTGCGGTTAGATTTTAGATTTGTTATAGAACAGGATTACATAAGATCAGGAAGGTTTTTTAGTGTTAATAACTTACAGTATCAACAAAATTATTGCACAGGTTAACTGAAAAGTGTTGTTTTTGTGAGTTTATTTTCTGTTTTTATTCTAATGTTCAAGTTATCATAGCTCCCTGGTGTAATCTGTCATAAGACACTGTGTACTAAAACCATGAGTCACACTTTGGTGCCAAGGTAGACTGCTAAAATATTTGTATGATGTTTTGCTGTGATTAAAGGTGCATAGCGTTTTGTTGCCATTAAAAGGTATGCATTTATGTCCTATTTGTTAGGATTAGGATAACAGATGTCAAAGATCTTAGAATCAGAATCAGAAGGGTTTTATTGACATATGTGCGAGAATCACAGCATTAATTGCTTGGTGCAAGAAAAAATAAATGATAAGCAAAAATTTGAATTGAGAAATAAACACAATGAAACGATAATAGTATAGGGAGGCAATAATTAGTGAAGCAGCTACTTTATACAAGTCAGCGTAGGTATTGGTCAGAGCAGATCGATTCAGGTGCAAACACAACACAGGGTCATGTGACTGAAACAAAGCAGCTGGAGTGGGCAGGTCTATGATTGACATTAATGAGTCCAGCCGCAGAGAGGAAGAAACTGGCAAGAGGTTCTGGTCCGAATGGATCGGAGCCTCCTGCCAGGTGGGAGCGAGTCGAAGAGACTGTGTCCAGGGTGAGACGGGTCAGCTCCGAACCAACTTGCATGCCTCAATGTCCTGGAGGTGTACAGGTCATGTATAGAGGAGAGTTTGCAGCCAATGACCTCAGTAGAGCGTACAACAGTCTCTTCATATATGTTAAAGTGACAATGTGTAGTTTTTACCATTAACCTCTGAATATATCTATGAAAATGCTGTTGAAAATTAATTAAATTATGCTAGTTCTTGATAAATATTGAAAACTTTGTAACATATAACCATAAAAGTCTGGTCTAAAATACATGGGAGCAGGTCTAAGGCAACGTTCACGCAGCAGGCCTTGATGCTCAATTCCGATTTTTTTGAGTAAATCTGATTTTTTTGTGTGTGTGTGGCCGTTCACATTATGACTGAAATGCGACATCAAACTCTCTCCAGTGTGAACGCTCCATGGCACCAAAGCGACCCGCCTGCACAGAAGACAAGAAATCACACTCAGCGGAGCCGAAACCAGGAGCGGCGGCGTTGTGACGTAATCCTGATCCTGTGGATAAACTATCAGTGAAAACTTTCACACCTGTTAATTCTTCCGTTTTGGGCTGGAAACTGTTTTAGGAACTGTAAACTATTTTACTTCTTGTTCCCGCCGTCTACCTGAATTATTATTTACCGAAAATAATGCGGTATTAATTCATTCACAGAGACCCCCTCCCTTCACAGAGACGGAGACCGGTGAGACACTTCACTCCAGCAGCACCTCCCGGTCCCGTACTCATTATTTCTTGTATTTTAGATTCCAAAACTTTAAACAGGATATCCAAACAGACTCCTGAACACTTCTGTCAGCGCTTTTCCTCGGGAACATCCACACACGACACTCACCACCGCTGACTCTGACGTAGGAGACGGATTTAATGCGACATGACTTTTCAGAATGTAGTCGCTTTCAAAAACATAAGATATGTATCAGAATCGGTACTACATATTCAAGTGACACGGATAACATTTTAAAAAATCAGTTCTTTAAAAATCAGATATGGCTCGCATGTGGGGGAAAAACAGCAGATTTAATGCGCTTTTGTCTGCAGTGTGAACGTAGCCCAAGTCTCTGGGCCACGCCATATTAGATGCCATGTTTCCTTTTATGGGAGCCAGTGAGGATAACATTTACAAGCAGTTACAAAACTTTGGCCATTCGTAAATGTTGTTGTTTTACACATTTACCTCTTCGCTCGTTGTCAGTGATGAAAGGGAGTCTGATGTGCTTGTCATTTTTGCTGGAGGCTGAACGGCCTCTTTCGAAAATTGCACTCCTGGGGATTTTTGACCCTAATGACCATATGCGGTACGGTCTTATTCAAACATCAAAATACTGGTATGAACTGCTGCTTATCGCCAGGGAAAATACACACCGTCACTTAAAGAAATGACGTGCAAAAACATTTCATAACGTTTTAATATGGATCAACAGATTTCTAGTTTCATAGAGCCATAAGTTGTCACGTGAAACCAAACACTAGGTAAGAAGGACAAAGTGAAGCGAAAAGATTGAGTCACATTTTTTAAGTGTATGTAGCCGTCTTAAGGTTATTCCTGGTTCACCACTGTGACTAAATCTAAATATGTCTGCAGCTCCGTTCATGTAAAGTAGTCCTGGTAGCTTACTGTAAGACAAATACAGAAATAGACTGGAGGGCAGTGTTGTGTTTCATTCTGTCTACCCAAGGTCAGGAGACTGTAAAATAATATCCCCTTGTAAAAGGAAGGATGTATGTCTCTGCAAACAGGGCGTTGCTGAGTCGACTGAATAAAGGGACTGCATATAATGCGATTAGTACTCCGAGATCTCAAAGAATCTTCGGCTGAAGGGTCAGAGCTGTTTGATTGATTGTTTTTGTGTCGCTATCATGAGATGGTCATCCCATCCAAGCTTCTGAAACATCCAAGCCCACAAAGTACACCAGGGGTGGGCAATTATTTTTTCCATGGGGCCACATGAAAAATAGAAAATATTGTGGAGGGCCGCAGGCCAAAAGGCTGAAGTCAATTATGCATAATATTAATGGTATTTCTTTATAAAAAGCAGTAAATACCATTGTTTCTTCAAGCTGGTAAGAGTAGACTATATGTTATAAATGAGCAAAAAGGAAAAAGTGAGGTTGGCTTACAAAAATGTGATTTATTCAAATTTCCCAAGGCAATGGTAAACAAAGTGTGCACATTTGGTTTTTGTTAAACATTTGTGACTTATATTAGTTAACAGTTTCAGTCACATTCACTCCAAAACACATTCTGAGTTTCAAATATTGTTGGAAAGAGGTTCTTAGAATTCTACAGACACACAGTATTGTCTGTAAAATAAAATCACTGAACTGTGATATTGAGAAAGAGGTTTAAAAAAAGTGTCCCAGTTCACTGCTAGTTGCCTACATTTGTGGTCCAAACACCTTATTTTGTGTTTTTAAGCAATTTTTTTCTTATTCAGTGAGAGAAATCTAGTCTCTGCTGGGCTTTAACGAGTGCATCAAAGTCAGGTTGGATGTCTGAGGTGGAGAAGCGAAGCACAGCTGACAAATGATCATCAGTGAGAGAGGATCTTTACCTGGATTTTGTAAACTTCATCATTGAAAATGTTTGTTCACAAATGTAGGTAGAGCTGAAGAGAACCAACATCTTCTGAGCATGTCTCTTCAGGTTTGGAAAATCCTCCTTAAGAGAAGAGTAGAAATCCAGCAGAGATCCTGAATCTCTGCTTTCGAGTCCCAAACCCTCTTCAGCACTTTCCCCAGGCTGAGCCATCTGACAGCTGTGTGGAGTCCTCCACAAGAGCCACAAACTGTCTGTGATCCATCGCCCGCGCCCTGATGAAGTTTATTATTTTAGTAACAACATCAGTAACATGGTTGATTTTTAGCACTGACTTGCACAACACATGTTGGTGTATAATACAATGCAAAAACACCTATTTTTGATCTGCATCGATTTCTGTCACTTTATCTTGCATGCGTTTCAAAAGTCCGACATTTTTCCCTGTAAAGCCGGGCGTACACTGTGCGACTTTTTCACTCGCAGCACTCAGCTTCAGCTCAAACTGTACGACTTCCCCGCAGAGCAGATCTCACGAGTCATGCGCTCACACTGTACGACCCAGTTCTCGCATGCGACCTGACTGCTCACACTGTACGTCTGGTAGCAACATGTCGGCCCTAAAAATGTGCTAAAAATAGCAGTTTTTACTCAACACGTCAGACTTTTTTGTCTTGTTTTGCCTGTTGTCCTTCAGGAGTGCTGCTGGAGAACACACAGGGATTTATGGGGGTTGGATGAGGAAAACGAAATAAAGAAAGTAAATCTGTGTTTTGTGATCAGTTTAATTTGACATGAACACGACAAACACACTTTCTTGACAATCTTTGTGAGTAAAAAAAACGTGTAGAAACAAAAATGAACAGCGTGTGTTATTAGGGAAATAGCGAGCGACAAGCGTTGATGCAGGATTGCGCGCGCATGCGCCGTGAGTGGTTCTGATACTTTTTGGGTCGCAGCTGCTCGCAGCGCCGCTTCAACAGTGCGATACCCTCACGAGGGACGAGCGAAATATTAAACACACCAGAGTGCGACCTCACGACTGCTGATCGGCGGCTGGTCACGTGGTGTTAATCGCCTCTCGTAACCCCCTGTACACTACACGACCGCTCGGCGCAAAACTCGCCCCGATGTCGTGGCTTCTCGCACGACTGGAAAATCGGCTCAAAAATGTGAAAAAGTCGCACAGTGTACGCCCGGCTGTGACAGTCTCTCCCATTTCAATCCCAGAGTGTCCATGCACGCATTTACCTCTGTAAAAAGATCACTCCCTGTCGTTGTCCCTCTCATCGACCGCATTGCTGCCCGCTCCTCTGTGAGCTTGAAGTCCGTTATCCCCGGACAAATACGAGCAGCTGGGCTGTGTCCCGGACATCACAGCTCCCGTCTAATGAGAAAAAGTCAAAACTTGCCACTTCACGTTGCAGCTGAAGCTCCAGGTTCCCCGCAATGTCCTCGATCCTCCTGGTCACGGTTCGCTGTTTTTAGCTATTTTGTGGGATATCACAAAGCTGGTCCTGGTTGCTGCATCCCTGGATGTGTGAAGCTTAGTAAAAAAGCCTTGCTGCTTTTGCAACTTTGCTAGCAAAGCTTCGGATGTCCGTGCCCTCTCAGCATCAGACAAGTTCTTGTATTTTTCCGAGTGTTTCTTGTCGTAATGCCGACTCAAATTGTAGTCCTTAAACACGGCAATCTCCTCCCCGCAAACCAAACACACGGTTTTACCTCCGACTTCAGTAAAAAAAAAATACTTAGCAGTCCAATTTTTGTTGAAAATCCTGCATTCGGCATCTTTCTTTTTTTTTTTTTTTTTTTTTGCATGAGCGGACATTTCTCAGGCTACAATCACCATGTCAACCGCGGGTACTTGTTGCTATACGTATTGCGTCATTGTGCACGTAAAATACAACTTCAAAATAAAAGCAATGCAGCCTTAGCCCATGCATGAGGTAAAATGAGAAAATACATATATTTTGTAATTTCCAATTAACCTTACGCGGGCCGGTCAAAGTCAACCAAAGGGCCGGATGTGGCCCGCGGGCCGTAAAATGCCCAGGTCTGAAGTACACTGTCAGAGTTCCTATGCTGGACACATAGAACAAGTGTTATCTTGTTCCTCTTGATTTCCTTGCAGAACAAGAACACTGGTTGCTTTGACATTTAAGCCCTCTGCTAAATAGCTTTGTATTGCTTATATTTCCTTTTCTAGCTTTAATTTAATTGCTGAGTTTTGTAGCAACAATGTATTAAACTACAGGTAAACTAGTAAAATGAGAATATTGTATAAAAGTTCCTTTATGTCAGTAATTCAGCCTATAAGGGGAAAACAATATCTTAGATAGACTCATTACATGCAAAGCCAGAAATGTTAGTCCTTTATTTGTTTTAATTGTGATGATTATGGCTTACAGTTTAAGAAACCCCCACGTTCAAAATCTCAGACATTTAGAATAATGTGAAAAGATTCAATATTCTAGACTCTTAAGTGTCACACTCTAATCAGCTAATGAATACTAAACACCTGCAAAGGGTTCCTGAGCCTTTAGATGGTCTCTCAGTCTGTGTTTGATTGCAGAAATAAATTGACTTTTGCACCTTATTCTAAGTTTCACCTGTAGCTGTGAAATACCTTCCAGAAGCGTCCTCTCTCTAAAAGGCTTCAGTTGATTCTTACTTTTTGATTAAGACTTTTACTGATTCTGGGGAAGATTTGAGTAGCTCCCAATACCAAATTTTACATTTAAATATATTTTTGCTTTTAATCAGCTATCATCAATGTATTTTGTTGTGATGGACATATGTAATATGTGTTCAAATTTTCTAAAAAAAAAAAAAATCCCTTCAGCTACAAATGGAATTTATAAAAGATGCTGTTTGTTATGTTCCAACTTTTTCAACAAGTGGGAGTCCTTTGTTCCACATATTTATAAGGATTTCTGACCTGAACTGAGCTGATTACCAGACAACGAAATATGACCAAGGTTTTTGTTATAATTTATTATTTTTCAGTATATAAAGTGTAGTTTTTGCTGTGATGCTGTTTTGGCCCTTGACCCTCTGGATAAACCGATCTAACGAATCTCCTTGCCAAACTGAAAGTTGCCTTAGCTTTTGCAGTCTGGTGACCTTGTGTCTGCTCAGTGTTATGGCTAACGGCATTGACCTGCCACTCCATATCCATTTCAAGGGTCCAGTCTCATCCACAAATAACAGAATGCACCCTCCTCCCATCATCATCGCCATGGAGACAGCCAGTCTGACCTGGATTGCCACCGTTCAGCAATCTTACAGATTTCAGTCCTGTTACAAAAGTACTGAAACCATTAAATGAGGCAGAGTTGGCCCCCACATATACAACCTCATCCCACTCCTGTCATCCCTCTTCCTCTGCCACATGACTCAAGCAGTCAGAACTGAAGAGGACACCGATTCGACTAGATTCCACTTTCTCAAATTGCAGGAAAACACACTTAACCGATGGGTCCTCCTGACTTGAGAGGGGCCATTGTTGTATGCCTCAAGTCCCACCTTTACCCCACACTCCTCTCCTTACCTTCCTCTGGCCTGTCTCCCCTCCGTGTCACATAACAAGTTAGGAGCACACAATTTTTTCCACCAGGCCAGCAGGTTTCTCAACAGGCAAATCTTTGACAAGGCCAGGGCCTCCTGGGGCATCCGAGGGGCCATTCTCTAGGGTCTAAGACTACAGGGGAAAGTGTGGAAATGATACCTGATGGCATGTAAGTAGGTCATTTGATAGGCAGACATACCTGTCAGCACTACATAAAAAACAGCATTGTAGCGATGAATTAACCAAGAGAATAGTAGAAACAACCCAATGGTCTATGTGCATTTAATACAACAAACATTCTGCACCATTCTCTTCTGATGAAGGAAGTACATGACCACTCAATATCAGGGGCGGATTAAGGACTGAAGAACATCCGGGGCTTAACACACGCGCATGCACACGCACGCGCTCACACACACATGACACGCACTAGTCAGCATCATATATGTCTTGTACCACATAATTATTAATCTGAAGCTACATATTCAGCATTTTCAGGGCAGAGTATTGTTCCTGTTAGTGTTTAGTGTGAGATGATAGTAAATATTCCCTTTCTTTCTCCAGCAACTTTACCTGAT
This sequence comes from Nothobranchius furzeri, assembly GCF_043380555.1. Classification (NCBI taxonomy): domain Eukaryota; kingdom Metazoa; phylum Chordata; class Actinopteri; order Cyprinodontiformes; family Nothobranchiidae; genus Nothobranchius; species Nothobranchius furzeri. The sequence goes on along the minus strand of NC_091741.1, from coordinate 72,881,788 downwards.
AAGCCAACTTTAGGCAAACCAGCAGCACAACAAATATTTTCAAATAAGACTCACAAACCTGAGTCAACACCAGTCTCATCAAAGCTGGGGTTCTGTCGTTGTACTTTTGGTCTAAAAAACGTCCTTATGTCCATCTTCACACATGCGTTTTAGGCAGAGAGTGTAGAAGAAACCGGCTGCTGAAGGGCTTCTTCTTCAGTGGTGGAGGCTCAGGCAGGCTGTATACAAGCTACTGCCAGCTGCTCCCTCTCTGTTGGACTTTGGTACTGCATGTTAGTCTAATGAGCTTTGAAAGAAACAGACGTACTGCATGTTACTTCCGCGATTTAGATCCGGGGCTTCCTATGAAACATCCGGGGCTTCAGCCCAAGTAGCCGGGCCTTACGCCGCCCCTGCTCAATATAATTATATTCCAGTTAGAACTGACAAAGTTCCTCAGATGAGAAGCGAAACGTCTTCAAGAAACCAGAGAAGTCCAGTTGCCTTCATTTGAACCCTTTGGATTACGATGACCCAGATGACTGAGAACCTTCAGCAGCGTAAGCACATGAGCAGCATGAATTTATTGCTCTAAGGTTTATCCAGCTTGGCCATACCTCAACAGTGTTTTGAAATTGACACTAAACGTGTTTCTACCCCTTTTGCTTTAGCAGGAATGAGTTGTGCAATATTTAAGAGCTGTTTGATTAAATCAAAGGGCGTCACAGCTGCCACAGTTTGTACTAGCAAACTTTTAGATGTCGAATAGACTACTGAAATGTGTAAACTATAGTCTTTTTCCAACTGTAACCCTAATAGTGACGAGCATTAATAAACATTGGTACACATTTATATTATGATCTGACATAAAGGAGAAAACCAGAAAGATCTATACAGCTTTGACCAACAGCACCAAGCACTGTGGTCTCTGTCCCATGAGTACAAATATGAGATCAAGCAGATTTCTTTACAGTTTTGCATGTCCCACTTTTTCATAAAGCTGCTTTGGTTCATTTGTGGTCTCTAATTATTTTTACTGAAATGTAGTCGAAAGATATGTAAATTTAGGACTATTGACCATGAATAATAAAGAAAAGTTTAAATGTGATCACACACACACACACACACACATTCACACTCACACACACACACTTTCGAAATCAAAATGACATTATTGGGGTCATCACTTATGTACTGAAATGTTAAAGTGCCTCATTGGTGATGTATGTGCTTAAGCTCATTAAAGTTAGAATAAAGCTGCATTTCTGTAAGTAAGTGTTTTTACAATTGCTCAGCTTTCATTGTGAAACTGCAACCGTTTGAGCTGTAGGTCATAGTTTGTATCACACATGGTGCACTAGTCATTTTCTTGACTGGAAGTATGCCACACAGCCACAACTGTCCCAATGAGAGATTTTGTTTTTTGTTTATTTTTTATTTTTATTTTTTATTTTTTTGCAAAGTGTGGAAAAAGTAATAATTAATATGTGTGAAGTCCTGACATCTGCACCCGACAATTACTCTGCCTGCCTGTGTATGTTTACCTGATGTGAATCACAGTTGTGCTGTGAATCTGTGCCAGGATCTCCAGAAACCTTTGAGGTGTGTAAACGCGTGTGCACGTATGGTGCGCTTTGGTTGCCAGCCTCTCCATCATCACTGAGACATTCCTCCATGCAGCGAAGAGGAAGCACAGTGTGTAATTTGTGCTGTCTGAAAAAATTATTCAGCTCAGCTCAGCTGCTTAAACTTCGATGGAGGGTTCCTAAAAAAGATCAGTGAATCAGGAAAAGAGGTTCGTGATCACCACATAAATCACCACGCTGTGCCAAGAGATTGCCCAGAAGCAGATGTGTCTTTGACGTTTGGCACAGGATTGCACCACCGGATCAAACAACAACAAAAAAAAGGCCCAACCCTCAAACTATAAACATGTCCCTCCTCAACCCCACGACGGAGGCTACAGCGGCACAGCGTGCCTCCTCCTCCTCTCTGTTTCAACACATCCCCAACTTGACTTCCTTCCTGCCCCACCCTTTGAATTTTAATACCTGCCTGTCATTTTTTTCTACTCTTTTTTTTTCTCCTACCTCCTCCCTCCTTCACAAGACCTTTGCTGTGTATCTAGTAATTACTCAAGCACTGAGAAAACCCTTTCATTTAAAGGATTGGCAATTATCTCAGTGGAGCACAATAAAATGGCTTCCCCTCAAGAGGAAGGGGAAGTTTGAGCTGTGGCACTGCCTTGCTCTTCAAGTGGGAGCAGAGATGGAGGTCCTTTAGGAGGAGAATTTTTTTTTCTTTGCCTCGTCTCTCTTAACTCTGAAATTTGCTAATCAAAGATGAGGCATGGGGAAACAACATAAGCCTAGTGGTGGGACTTTATTGCCAAAGATTTGTTCCTCGTTGTTGTTAAGTCGCCACACTTAAAATATATGAACAGGGTTCAGATTTTAAAACGTTTGAATAGCTACCTTTAACCAGCTCTGATTTAGAGCCTTGGCCTCCTGTTCACCTCCAGGGGAATCTATAAAGTTGTTCAAACCATTGTAAATAACACTTTTATGGTGCTGTGGGGAGAGTTTGATCCTTGCACCTCACTGGGACCAACACCACTGTTAGGTAGATCATTCGGGGGGGGGGGTTTTGGCTCTTTTTCAGAGCAGCAGCAAGCGATACTGTGACAAAGCACACAAAAATGTAAATAAGTTTCAAGTTGTAAAATCGGTAATGTGTGGAAAAGGGAGACTGTTGAATTTGGCTGGGGGAGTCATCCACAGCGTTTTGGGCTGTGTAAATGTAGAAGGTGTTTGAGTTAGGTCATATAAGTCATGCTAAAAGTGTGATATGTTAACCAGATGTGATCATGTGACCAGTTAGCCGCAGTGGCAGCCTGCACTGATTGAGTTCATTGTACTGTACTTATTTCTACAGGAGCGAAGACTTTTGAGCGTCCATTAAAGTTGATTTCATATAACACAGCAAGCATCACTGAAGATAGTATTCCAGTCTGTTTGGTCATAGAGAATAGATTTTATTTAAATGCACAAAATATGTGCTGTTCTCCAACACACACACTCACACAAACACCAAATACACACATTATCTGAATGATTCCCTCCTATGTGAGATTCCTGCTGCTGTGTGTTTGTGTGTGCGTGCGTGCGTGCGTGCGTGCATGTGTGTGTGATCATGTGTGTGTTAGTATCAGCCTACCTGTTACCTTATTTATAGTTTTAAATGGTTTTAATTGTATTACACTGTAGAGGCTAGTGAGAAACCACATTTCTTCTTCCGGCTCTTGGAGAGTACAGATGCTTTTTCCCTCCTCTCCTCCCTATCTTACCCCAAGGCTCTTTGTCTGTCTTTGGGTGTAGGGTGCTTTTTGCATTTTTTCTGGAAACTGGAAATTATTCAAAATGGATCTTGTCAGTTGATCTCTCAACGCGATTGACAAAATTTTTTCAACGATGAACAGGAGAAGGGGCTCCCAGATGCCCCTCTGGGACAGAGCCAGCTGGGTATGTCATGGACTCCTGGAAACAGTGGAACCTGATCTGCCTCTCTCAACTGTCTGTAGAGGATTCTGAAGATGTCTGGATATTCATGGTGTTGGTGTCAGGTTTCTTGCGTTTTGGCCTGGGTAGTTACCTGGCTTACCGGGAAAATTAATGAGCTGTCGAGGAATATTGGCTCAATCCCGGAGCTCTGGGATGGATCACACCGCGCTGTGAACACATACACTCATATAATTGTCGAGATGAGTCGTAATCTTGGATTTTTGGCTGAGATTCAGAGTCTGGCACAGAAGGTAGATTCGATCAAGGAGAAAGTTGACAGGTCAGCACGGATTGGGATAGATTGATTATGCCATTATTGGATTTAGAGGGGTTGAGGACCAACGGAACTTTAAGACAGAGAGGAACTTATCTCTGTCTGGCCCCAAAATAAGTTCTTATCTGAATCTGGTGCCCTTGAGCCTGTGAGGCTGAAGTGATTACTCCCCCTCAGAAGAAATGTGGAATGCTGCCGTCGCCATGGCAACTCTGTCTCCCTATCCCAGCCTGGGCGGGACTGTGACCGGTGAAGGCCGTTGAATCGTTCCAGGAGTCACTGTGCTCTCTAAACCCAACAACCTCACACCCCTGTCCAAACGGAGGTGGCGAGCGCTGCTTATCGTGGCTGCATGCACTGATGTGTGGAGAGTCCCAATCCCTACCTCTCCACCTAGTGGACACTTATGTTGTATAATGTGTGAAGTCTGTTGCATTTCTGTCTAAGGTGTTTTTTGCATAGCAAAGCTGCCCTCCATGAGTAGGGTAACTCTGAAGTGCTTTTTTTTCCTCCACCTGACCCAATCCTCATATATAAACCGTCTGATCTCTATTACGGTAGCGCGACTCGGGTTGCAAATGACCACAGTCACCAATTCTTGTAATGTGTCTATGTATGTATGTCTGATCTCAGACTGGTGTGTACTGAAACTCTAATTTCCCTCTGGGATTAATAAAGTATCTTTGAATTTGAATTCATTTCAGCCTGTGTATTTCTGCAAATACTTTGTGAAATGACAATAAACAAATCTTGAATCTTTAAAATTTATTAAATTATTTATCCATAAATTCAGAAATGTTGATGTGTTTTGGCCCATGTCTTTGATGTATTTACCTTCTCAGTTGCCTAGTGGTAGAGTCTCCACCCTGGGACTGGGAGATTGGGGTTGAAATCCCGGTTGGGTCATACCAAATACTTCAAAAATGGGACCCAATGCCTCACTGCTTGACACTCAGCTTTAAGGGGTTGGAGTGGGGGGGTTAAACCACCAAATGGTTCCTGAGTGCAGCCACTGCTGCAGCTCACCGCTCCACATGGGGATGAGTCAAATCCAGAGATGAATCACCAGTGTGTGACTAATGGGACTTTGACTTTAACTTTAAAGTTTGGACACCATGTTTCTTTACTATTACTATTTTACTTATTGGAGTAAGCTTCCAGAGCTGCCAGTGTTTGGAAAAACATTCTTATGCAGATGTTAGACTTTCAGACTCATGAAATATTTATACTCCAATATGAAAATGTATTGATGCAAGGTAAAATGATGCCGAATACCACCGCTGCACAAAAAAGTGAGTTGGCGACACTTTATAACTACTAAGAGGATAAAATAGTTCACTTTTAAAAAGTAAATATTTTGTTTGTATGGTTCATTTATTTTATGGTTAATGCCAGATCTACAGAATATAGAAATAAATATCTCAGCGAAGTAAGGCCAAGTGGATTTTTCTGTTATTTGAGGTACTCAAAAGGCTGAAAAACAATATTTTCTTAGAAAATGTAGCCTATTATAATTGTTATTAAAGTTTGCTGTGCACATTGTTTCCACAGGGTCTGTTTCCTTGGTGGAAAATGAAATTTAAGTAAAAACGATCATACCCCCCACCCACCCAAAAAAAGAGAGAAAAAAAGATTTGTTGTTGAATTATTACCGTGACCATTATGGCTCTTTCTTTTATTGATGTATTGTTGTGTGTGTGTGTGTGTGTGTGTGTGTGTGTGTGTGTGTGTGTGTGTGTGTGTGTGTGTGTGTGTGTGTGTGTGCGTGCGTGCATGTGTGTGCTCGCGAGAGTGGCTGAATGAGTCAGAATGCATGTTTTGTGCTTAACCTAGTTTTTCTGCTACTTGAAAGCGGTTGTTAGCTTGTTTGTGAAGGAACCCATTGAATGAGTGGTTTGGTCAGTGTGGTGTTTTGTCTGCGCTGTTGTTGGTGTTAAATTCCTTCCACTGTATATTTTTACTCGCTTTATGTTTTCACAAGCACCTCGGTGCTGCTTGTGCCCGCCTGGCAGCCCCACCTGTCTTTTTTTTTTTTTTTTTTTGCCGCTGGCACATGGAAGGCCAAAGTTTGGCTGGAACAGCTGGTTGCCCTGGCAACACTTTGCGCCACAGCAGCGTATTGGAACAGTAACTGGCCTATCCATATCAGTCTGCAGGCGAGATCTGGGCCATGCCTTGTGTTAGTAGATTATCTGATTTCCATTCAGACGACTCGGGTATCAGCCCCACTCCTCCATCCTCTGGAAAAGCGACCCCAGCCAGCCTCTCTGAAAGCCCCCAGAGCCCTCCTCTCTTCTCCCATTTCCTGTCTTAATTACGCACTCTTTTGTGTCACAGTTTTTTTTCCCTCTCCTGCCTCCCCTTCTTCTGCCCCCCACCCCCCTGCCCGTCTTTCACTCTCTTTTTTTCTGAAGAGATGAGGACCAAGATTCTGAAGCTTCAGGTCTGTTGTAGGAACCATCCTCAACTCTCCCCCTCCACCCTCACCTCCCACAACTCAGCTTCCCTTCTCCCTTCCATCGTCTGTCAACCTGAAAGCAAATACTGTTTTTTCAATGCATAAAAGGCTTAATGCTGTCAACAGGATGAATCCAGCAGGGCCCATGGAAACATACTCTGGGTCGCAGCTACAGTTTCTCTGTAAGGGATGAGAGGAGGGGCAAGAGGAAGGTGGATGGGTGAGTGAGGAAGGCAGCTGGAAGGGATTACTGTGCAGTTTCATGGGCAGCACAATTACAAACATACCAAGTGTTAACTTGGCTGTGTAGCATAACACCAATGATGATGCTTTGGCTCTGGAAATGGGACAAGTCTTCTCTCTCTCTCTCTCTCTCTCTCTCTCTCTCTCTCTCTCTCTCTCTCTCTCTCTCTTCTCTCTCTCTCTCTCTCTCTCTCTCTCTCTCTCTCTCTCTCTCTCTCTCTCTCTCTCTCTCTCTCTCTCTCTCTCTCTCTCTCAGCGCTTGTTTGCACAAGTGTGTGTTTGTAAATTTGGAAAGGTGTTCACAGATGTGTAGAGCTACACACCAGAGCAGAGTAAGTCCCTCCTCAGGAAAAGGAAGAGTTAAATCCAACAAGTAGAGTTGTTGTAAACACAAAGAGTAAGCCAAGTGGGCACCTCTCATATGACAAAAACTGGTTTGTCGTCATTTTGAGCGAGATCTGGTTACTGAGCTGGAGCACTGAGGCGAGACCAACAGAGGGTGACCTTGTCTATGGCGAAATCTGACACAGGCTTTCACCTACTGGTGGGGGATTTTTTTCCTTCTTCCTCCCTTCCTCGCTCTCTTTCTCTGTCTTGTTATCTCCTGCAGAAGGTGGCTAATTGCTGTGATGTTGTAGATTACATTTGGCTTGCAGCTCTTATTGTGTGGAGTGCAGCCAGACGTAAACGCAGATATCCCCTAGGTTTTAGATGTTAACTACATTTTTGGGAAGTCACAAAGCCTGATTAGACTTCTTTATCTAGGAAGTGTGCAAATAATATTTAATACACCAGGAAATAAATGGTCTGTAGTTCATATATCATCTTGGTCGCTAACCCCCCAAGATACTTTACAACACAAACATTCATTCACACATTCACACGCTGGTGATGGTGAACTACAATGTAGCCACAGCTGCCCTGAGGCACACTGACAGAGATGAGGCTGCCATTTACACAATTGGTCCCTCCGACCAACACCAAATAGGCAAGTTGGGTGAAGGGTCATGCCCAGCAACACAACAGCAGAGTACCCTGGCAGGAGCTCTGGGGTCCTCCGACTCAGAAAGTTACTTTTAATTCATCAGTATTTGCATGGCCATACATGTATTTGTTTTGTTTTGGGTCATCATTGCATCCGACTAAATCGTAATTGGTGTAATTAGACATGCAGCGTTTGCGTCCGCAATGTCTGATTCGCCAGAACTATTTCTTGAATTTACTGCTGCAGCCTGGAGTGGCAGCAGGGGTAGCGAGGCTTTGTTTTAGGGTGGTAGTTGCCTCTCCATGCCACCCAAGCAGATCTGCTCCTGCCAAAGACATGATGTCTGATATGGACAAAGCTTGGTTTCAAACTGGCAACCCACCAGTTTCAGGGCAAACTCCTAACCCCTGAGTCACTGTCGCCATCTAAAATACACATCGTATCAGTTATACAAGACTGGGAAAGTGTTTTATAAGTTCTTGACTTTCTTCAGTAAATCTAATTTCCCTTTGGGATTAAAACAGTATGGTTAAATGTTTAATCTGTTTACAAAAATGTTTATTTCTTATTTCAACCAAACGGTTAATCATCCGAGTCCTTCATTAAACAGTATAATAGAGAATACATTAGTTCAGATTTCCCTCTTCCCCATCCTACTCCCCTAAAAATATCTGTAATGACATGTCCCTTGTTTTGTTTTTTGGACATATATGTCCTAAACACACTTCCGTTCTGGTTGAGTTGGTTCTGTCACCCAGCAATGTGCATGTTTGTGTTTTCCTCTTCAGTGTCTGCATGTGGTACAGAGCAGAGCCTACTGGTTATATTGTCACCCTGAATTAGAATGGTTTTATTGGGGAAGCTGGTGATTTGGATTGCTGTTTGTGGAGGACCCACAGAATAAAATGACAACCTGGTTACATTTATTAATGAGTTCATTTTGATAGATGTAAGCAAATATAATTCTGGTATACAGTTTAAAAATAGCTGATTAGAGTTTTTATGTACAGTAATATTACAGATAATTTGGTTTTCATGCAAATGAAACAAATAAAACACTTAAACTACTTGAAGTGCAGTGTAAGTCAGCCTAGTGGGTCTTGTCAGTTTTTTCAAAGCAGTAATCTCTGAATTCTTTCTTTCTTTCTTTCTTTCTTTCCATCGCTACACGCAGAGGATGACTAGGCCCGTCAGGGAAGCACTAAGCATTCAGCATTGCGTGTTAGAAGCCGCCTGAATGGCACCAGACCTAACGAGAGCTCGGCAGGGACCCTGAGGTGGGCCTGGCAACTGCAGTCTGTCTCATGGGGCAAGAAGGGCTTCTGTCTGTGTGTGTGTGTGTGTGTGTGTGTGTGTGTGTGTGTGTGTGTGTGTGTGTGTGTGTGTGTGTGTGTGTGTGCGTGCGTGTGTGTGTGTGTGAGTGCACGCGTGCATGCCTTCTTAAGCCGGGCGGACACTGTGCGACTTTTTCACTCGTAGCACTCAGCTTCAGCTCAAACTGTACGACTTCCTCGCAGGGCAGATCTCACGAGCCAGGTGCTCACACTGCACGACCCAGTTCTCGGATGCGACCTGACTGCTCACACTGTACGTCTGGTAGCAACACGTCGGCCCTAAAAATATGCTAAAAATAGCAGTTTTTACTCAACACGTCAGACTTTTTTTGTCTTGTTTTGCCTGTTGTCCTTCAGGAGTGCTGCAGGAGGACACACAGGGATTTACGGGGGTTGGATGAGGAAAACGAAATAAAGAAAGTAAATCTGTGTTTTGTGATCAGTTTAATTTGACATGAACACGACAAACACACTTTCTTGACAATCTTTGTGAGTAAAAAAACGTGTAGAAACAAAAACGAACAACGTGTGTTATTAGGGAAATAGCGGTGTTGATGCAGGATTGCGCATGCGCCATGAGCGGTTCTGGTACTTTTTGGGTCGCAGCTGCTCGCAGCGCCGCTTCAACAGTGCGATACCCTCATGAGGGACAAGCGACATATTAAACACGCTAGAAGTCCGTGCGACCTCACGACTGCTGATCGGCAGCTGGTCACATGGTGTTAATCGCCTCTCGTAACCCCCTGTACACTACACGACCGCTTGGCGCAAAACTCGCCCCAATGTCGTGGATTCTCGCACGAGTGGAAAATCGGCTCAAAAAAGTGAAAAAGTCACACAGTGTACGCCCGGCTTTAGGGTTCTACAACTCCCCAAGGCGCTTCACAACACAGCCAGTAATCCACCCATTCACACACTGGTGGGGATGAGCTACAATGTAGCCACAGCTGACCAGGAACACACTGGCAGAGGCGAGGCTGCCGAACACTGACGCAGTCAATCCCTCCGACCACCACAAGGTGGGTTAAGTGTCTTGCCCAAGGACACAACAGCAGCATTTTCTGGTTTGCGCCGGGATTGAAACTGCAACCTTCCAATTACTGGACAACCTGCTCTACCTACTGAGCTACTGTTGCCCCTTTTGAATGAAGATTACTTCTTCCAAAAAGAACTTTTTACTTTACTTATATACTTTAATTGTATCTATTTGCCTTTATTTAGCTTTGAAACGTCTCACATAAATGTAGACATTTTTCTTCCACATTTGCCCATAGTCAAGAGGATTTGCTCATGAATAAATTTAACTAAAAAAAACTCACACAGAAAGTCAGAGTGTTATAGTGGGCATTTAGATTACTTCTTTACTAGTTCTGACTTACCTCCCTGTACTCACCTTCTCCTCTGCTCTCCCCTCCTCAGACTCTGCGGTTCCATTGCCATCCACTGGGCCTTATCCAGTGTGTCCTCAGTTACCGATTATTTTAATAAAGATTCTTTATTTTTTACCTGTTTGGTGCGCGAGTGGTGATTCTGCATGTCTTGGGTTAAACTCGTCCCCAAAACCATGTCAAAAATCAAACAAGCCAACGCTATTGTTCTGCTCTATCGCATCATCCCACACACCAAAGTGCTGTGATTGGCCCACCAAACCGATAGTCCTTCAGTACACATCCAGTATACGGCTCCAGCTTTTTACTCTCACCCATCCAGATGCAGAGAGAGCTGAGGGGGATGAAAGAGGAAGGCTGCTGGCCCAGATGACGAAAGATCAAGGGTTGTCAAGTTCTGTGCTGATTAACTGTGTGGGATGATAGTGTGCATTTTTAACCTAAGGTTGAGGGTACCACATCTTTGGAAAAACTCTGGTGTGGTACCAATACCAAAGACTTGACATCCCAAGGACCTTAACAGCTACAGGCCAGTGGCTTTGACATCCCACCATAATGAAGACCCTTGCTCAGCTTTGGCCTCTGGTGAGCTCTTTACTGGATCCACTTCAGTTTGTCTACCAGCCTGGCGCTGGAGTGGATCATGCTATCATCCACCTCCTAAACTGTTCACCCAGTCACCTATCATGTATCATGTTCTTTGATTTCTCCAGTGTTTTCAATACAATCTTACCCAGAATTATGAGGAATAAGCTGGAGTGTATGGGAGTAAATCATCACTTATCCACATGGATCCTGGACTACTTAACAAACCGACCACTGTATGTGAGAACTCAGGGCTGTGTCAGACAGGGTCATCTGCAGTGTGGACGCCCTGCAGGGAGCGGTTCTGGCACCGTTTCTCTTCACCATCTTTACTGCACACTTCTCCAACAACTCCACCAACCGCCTTCTGCAATAGTCTGCCTTATAACTGATGGGGACAACAATGAGTACAGATAACTGACTCGGGACTTTGTAGACTGGTGCCAACTGATGCCTGTAGATCAGGGGTGTCAAACTCATTTTAGCTCAGGGGCCACATTGAGGGAAATCTAGTCCCAAGTGGGCCGGACCGGTAAATTAAAAAAAAACTTCAGATTGTTTTCTTTGTTTTAAAACAATCAATATAAAACAAGCCTGAGGACAGTGTATCCAAAATAGTACAAGTACAACACCTGAAGTGTACTTGAAAATTTGAAAAAAACAAAAAATCAATAAATTAAAAAAACATTCCTTAGTGATTCAAAGAGCTTACAGATCACATGACTAGATCCATTTCATGCAGCACTTAAAGTATATTTGACTCATTTTACTTTACATCTTTTAGCTTTCACCAGCACATCAATATCAAGTCACATCCTGAGTGGCGGCCAACTTCAGGATGTGATTCAAGTTCTTGTGCGAGCCTTGAGCACAGCTTTGTTTTATTTATACTCATTACAGAGGAAACTTGCTCACAAAGATACGTTTATTTTCACTCTACATTGTAAAGTATTGAAAACAAAGTTTACACATCCATCTCGCGGGCCGGATTTAACCCGCTTGCGGACCGGATGCGTCCCGCGGGCCGCATGTTTAACACCCCTGCTCTAGATCAACCCTACAAAAGTCAAGGAGTTGGTGGTAGACCTCCGCAGTCATAATTATCCTCCTCTGCAACCACTGAACATTCAGGGTATACACATCAAGGTTGTGAAGAGCTACAGGTACTTTGGGATTTACCTGAACAATAAGCTGGACTGGACTCAGAATGCTAACACACAGAGCAAGCTATATCTGCTGCAGAGGCTAAGGTCTTTTGGAGGAAAGAGGCTGCTACCGGAGACCATTTATGACTCTGTAGTGCCATCAGCTATGTTTTGGTTTGCTGGGGCAGCAGCATCTCTGCTGGAGACAGGAAGCGACTGAACAGGCTAAACCAAAGGGCCCTCTGGACCCGGTGGAAGTGGTGTGTGAGAGGAGGATGCTAGCTAAGTTTTTATCAATGCTGGATAACAGCTCTCACCCAAAGCGGGAGTCTGTGTCAGGACTGAGCAGCTCCTTAAGTGTAAGGTTGCTGCACCCACGATGTAGGAGTGAGAGGTATCATAGGTCTTTCTTTCCAACCTCTGCCAGACTGTACAGTAAAGACCTCAGTTCATCACGCACACATGCATAAATAATACACGTGGGCTAGCTAACACATGCATCCAATACTGCATAGTAGTTTTTAGCCATGTGCGATATTATAAAGTGTAGTTTTTTGGTGCAAAATGGAAATTATTACTAGTCCTAGGTGAAGTGTGCAATGATGAACGTGCAATGTATAGTGCTTTTAGTATTTTTGTTTTTAGTGACTTACATTTTAATATTTTACAAACTCACTGCTGTCCTTTTTCTGCTGTGATAAAAGCAAATGCCCCCCTCGTGGGACTAGTAAAGGTTTATTATCCATTCATTCAAACTGATAAAGCACTGTGATTGACTCACCAAACCGATAGAGCACTATGATTGGCTAACCAAACTGATAGAGCACTGTGATTGTCGAGGCATAAGACCTTTCTGGCCAGTTCAGGCCGGGGACACACTGGCCGCGGAAGCGCCGCGAAAATGGGACCGCCTTCATTCGGCGCCCTTGTTAAGCTATTCTATAGACCACATGGGCCGCCGAAGCGCCGCGAATCGCCTCGCGCCGGCGCGTGCCGGCGCTCCAGCCCGCGCCGTGCAGCGATCATTTCGGCGTTGGCTCTATTTTTTTCGCGAGCCGCGGGTGAATCGCGTCAATTCTGGCAGGAAGTCAAACATAGACATAAGAGGCAGGCCGGTAAAGTTAACAAAATAAAGCATTTCAAAATAAAATTCCGCAATAGTCAAATGTGTTCGTAAACAGACACTGCAGAAAAACCACACGAACACGCACACACATACACACACATCGAACTTGTGTGCGTGTGTGACCACGTGAAGGGGTGTGTGGTTTTGGGTGTCTTTTCACCGGAGCAAACAGGACAGAGAGGCAGAAAGTCTGAGGCAAGCAGTTAAGATGGATGACTTTAAATTAATTATGGAAGTTGAGAAACACAAGGAGCTGTACGACCCCCCAAAAACATGATTGTTTACGTACCCATGTCGGAAGAAACTGCTAGGATACAGCTGCAGAATTGGAGCGGGTTCCAAGAGATTCAACTGGCAGAAACAACTCATACCATAGGTTCACACACACACGCGCGCGCGCACGCGCACAAACACTCAAACGTAGGAAAAGAGCTGAGAAAAGGCAGAGAGGAAATGGAGGACACCAAATGTTTAAAAGAAAAACTACAGCTGAGTCGAGGCGCGCCTCGACTGGGGCGCGTCTGATCTGAACTGAGGAGCGGCGAGCAGCGGCCGAATTTCGTGAGCGATTCGCTTCTCGGCGCTTCGCGGCGCTTCCGCGGCCGGTGTGTCCCCGGCGTCAGGCTCCAGTGGAGCGCATCTAGACCGACCTGCAGATCAACATCATTTTGCTTCAGCTACTGTCTGTCTAGATTTCTAGGCTAGCTTTTACTTCGTCTGCTTCATTTCTGCCAACATGTGTTACTAAACGCTAACCGGAAGAATGCCGACCCAAAGGGCGTATGTCGCCATCTACCATTACAGAGACAAACACACTTTGTTCAATAATTTGATTTTCTAACGAACATGTAAACTAGGATAGAGGCTCTCATTTTGGTTAAGGTATTAGCTTGATTTTTTTGCCATAACTCGATTTAGAAACACTTGTAACCACACTGATGGTGATTCCAACTGAAAATGTTCAGATTTATCTGTTCTTTAATAACCAAAATCAATCCCAGCCAAGTGAAATTTTGGTTAAACATGCATGCACAAAAACAGGCTGATGCTTTTTAAAGTAAGAGATAAGTTGAGTCATTTTTAGCATTTTTTGATCTTTTTTTGGGGCGTTTTGCATTCCTGCCTTCCAAGTCCAACACATTTATAGTAAACGCACGCATGACGGTATAGTGGTAAACGCAAAGAATTATAATTGGTGAATTAGAAAAGCTGCTGACCATTAGTGTTGTTTCCTTATTTTGGGAGACAGTAACTTGTCGTGGTGCCCACAGACTCGAGCAGATCATAAAAACCAGACCTGGCGGGTTTACACCAAACTCAAGGCCATGCAGAATGGAACTATGAACTGTGGACAGCTCACAGGAAACGCCTCTCTGTTAAGCAAACATTCATATAGTTTATGGCAGCTACTTTACTGTGCTGTTTTTTTGGGCTCCAATGAGTCGACATTTCAACATGGCCTCAGTCTAATTTCCTCTGCTTTTCTTCACCTTTTTTTAAGACAACCTCTCCATGCACACGCATGCGTACTGTTACCACCTTCTCCTATCAAAATAAGAGCTTTGTTTTTTCAGCCAATTTATTTCCATGGAGGTGTGAGGGCCAGCTATTCACTCTTGTTTTGACAGAGACTTTATTGCGGCCTCCAGGGCAGCTGTAGGGGCGTGAGGCCCACCCTTCAACAGGCTTCACCCTCCTCCACCTGAGACCTAAAGGAAGCAGCAACACAGCTGCAGCTGCCCCCCCCCCCCCCACACACACACACACACACACACACACAACCACACACCTAAGCTCTGCATCTTCACCTGATCTCCATATGATTATGACCCTCAAACGCACGCAACCCATAAAAGGTAAAAGAGATGTAACATTTAATTTTGTAATAACTGTACTCAGCTGTTCTGTGTACACAAGCACTTTTGTATATAGATGCACTGGGGCATACACACACAAACGCCATGGTGATGAGCTGAGATTGGAGGTGGAGCCTAACTTCTACTGGGACCACACATTTTATGAAAATAAAAAGTCTGCATGCTAAATAAGTTTTATATGAAACTGCAACAATTGTTTTTTATCTCCAGTTTGCACACAAATTAATACAATTTCTACCAACAACTTGTTTATTTTTGTCTGAGCATTGTGACTCAAAAGATGACATTTATTTTAAACTGTTGAATGGAAAGTAAAAATGTACCAGCAACTAGTAGGTGAATGGATTTTGCCATAATTCACTTTAAGCAGCTCAGTGGGAAATAATCTGATTTGTGTTTTCATGTATGTAAATGTATCATGGCGAAGCGATAATTAAAAATCTGTCATTTTTCTCAGTCCATGAACTCACCATTGATAAGCATGGAGTTTTGTGGAAGTTTTAGCTTCCAGAATGACTCGTGTTCAGTTAATTATGTCTTCAT
The DNA here is from genome assembly GCF_043380555.1 of Nothobranchius furzeri. Lineage (NCBI taxonomy): Eukaryota > Metazoa > Chordata > Actinopteri > Cyprinodontiformes > Nothobranchiidae > Nothobranchius > Nothobranchius furzeri. The sequence continues at coordinate 72,866,291 of NC_091741.1, read as the reverse complement.
AAAATCAATCAGAATTGTCCCAAGTTTGGTCTCAGTGACCAGAGCTGTAAAAGAATTAGAAATTGGACTCCAGAATCGATGCATGTCTCTTATTTTTGATGCATTCAGTTCCTTTCTTTTGAGAGTTTTAAACATTTCTACTAGAGTTAAAATAGTTTGATGATTGCACAAGAGCTGCAGTGACACGTCGTTTGTGTTCGTTGCATTTTATTGTAAAGTGTTTTGTAATAATTAGTGAATGTTTTTTTATGGCTATAACTCACTAAGTTGGTCAAATGTTCTGTGTTTCAGAGGGTATGCTCAGATGGTTTATGTTTCATTTTAAAGACTACAAATCTGGGTTTCCTGCAGGCTGTGTGAGACAGTAGGGAGTTAACAGCAGTAGAGTTATTTGGTTCTTGGACACGGTGGCCTCGCCTGCCGGATGCAAGTTTGACTCAAGGGCAAAATCCAGAGTGAAAGCCTCTCATGTTTTTGACTGGTTGCCAACTCTGTTCTCTCACCGACTCCCCCCCCCCCCCCCCCCCCCGCTGTCACCCTCAGCCCTCTCAGCTCAGTCTTCCCCTCCCCTCTCTCTGTGATTTACTCTCTTCTTTCCTTACACTTCATTCCTCCTCTGATCCTCTCCTACATCAAAATCAGAACTGACACGAAGCAGGTTTGCTGTCCCTCTGTAGGCAGCTTAGCCTCGTGCAAAATTATGTCATCTCTGTACAGAAGTGCGCTGCTCAAAATCCTCTATGGTGGTTATAAATATGTTTGTGGAATTTTTAAAGGAACTGAAAAGCAAAATGTGCTTCAGAAGCTCAGAGATATTGTCAACAGTGCTATTTACATTCTGAATGAAGGAAAATGCTTTAAATGATAGGCATGCATGATGTTGAATAGAATGAAACAATGGACCTTTTCACATTTGACATGTGCTTATGGCAGACTTGATGTTAAGTCCAACCGGCCTCTTGGAAAACAAACACTCAGAATTTTTGAGCACCATCCAAGTCAGAAAAGAGCTTGAAACCTTCACAGGACAGGATATCCAACAAAGCTCAAGTCTGTCATATGTCCAATTTTGCCTGCTTGTTTCTCAGATTAGATTAGATTCCTCACATTTATATCAGTGCATTCAGTTAAAAACAAAAACAAAATCCATTGGAGCCCACTTTGACCTCTCAGGAAGCTTTTGGTGTCTACCATGCTTCCTGCAGCTTTACTTTTACTCTTCATAAATCCAAGCTGGCCTATTTCCGAGTTGGTATGACTCACCACAGCTTCTGAGGATTGTGAACTGACAGGTTAGGAAACCACATACAGCAAATGCCTTCAGGCTGGGAACAAAGTCAACTCGTGTCTCCTCAGGCAAGCCGTTTATTTAACCAGACAGCCTGCTATCATATATCGTCCACAAAAAGAAAACAGCACCAACAAAAAGGTTTTCTCAAATAGAAGCTAATGTGTTGAGCGTAAGTCAGCCAGTATTTTCAACATGTCAAACTTGTTGGGAAAAAACGATTGTTTCAGATTTGAGTGCAGCGGGAGTTGTTTAAGCTAAGAATAAGACGCCTGGATTGGGAGGGTGTCCATTTGTAAACAGTTTGTAGACATAATTCAGTTCAGGTCAGATTCAAGCTGGCCAAGAATGTGCTCATGAACAACGCTCCAAGGAGAAGATTCCCAGCATTCCTTAGTGGTTAAGAAGAGGTACTGGTCTTCACAGATAGGAAGTCATCTGTCATTAGGGGGTAATCACTTCTTGAGGAGTTTTGCAATTCCTGGAATGATTACTGTTGTTATCAACAGTGAAACTTGGCGCTGAGAGAGCCGTCTGTTTTTTGGTTTTTTTGTAGTTATTTTTCTCCTCTCTTTGTGTGTTTGAGACAGCCTGACTGATCCATGGTTGGCAGTGCTTTTTCAACCTTCTGTTGTCCCACCGTGCACACTCACCCAGATTTAGTCATGTACATTGTTGACTTAAAGCTAGTTGGTATTTCTTACCTGGGGGCATTTCTCCTTACTAATGGCTCATGTGCAATGATGCCTATCATGTCAGTGGTGCAATGAGGTGGATGCAATCTGTCATGCAGACTCATGTTTAAACAACAGAATTAATTTGAACTACATGCTATCTGTGGTGTTTTGGTGCCTCTCACGCCACTAATCTGTATGTTTGTCATAGCGTTCGTCCTGCACTCCTTTTAAGTGAATATCTCTTTCTTTGCGTTGGTTGATCTAAAACTTCAGGTGGAGTGATGCTGTTACAATGAAAAAAGCCCTTCGACACTTGCCTGACATAATAATTTCTTTGGGGTGCGCCCCACATTACCTCTTCCTCATTTTACTTCACCACCACTACCTGAGGATCCTTGAGAGCAGGAAATGTATCTTGTTAAGTGGCGGATGAGCCCCCTGCTTTTACTAAGAGAAAAGTGGGGAAAGGCCTTTCTTTCCCTCCAGGGCAATCAGATGAGTTTAGCAGTCTTGAAGCTGTGGATCACGCAGCTGGGAACCGGAGAGCCTGAAAGCTGCAGGCGCTTCTGCTTTATGTTTGCGGAGACAAATAATAGCTCATAAACCAGAAAAATTTGATTGAATATTTAAAAGAAATGTGCTTCGGGCATTTATCTTGCTTTTTATTTGCACACATGCAAGTACACGTGTTTGTCCTTGTGCATGGGAGCGACTCTTTGTATGAGCTGTTTTGCTTTGCCAGGGGGTCAGTAGGTTTATGTTGGCATGCAGCCGCTAGATACTTCCAGAGGAGGCTACTCAGGAAGTTTCCCTGGCACGTCCTCTGCATAATGCAACACGCTTCACTGCTACTGATTCAACCTGTCATGATAAACAGGCTCTGACCAAAGTATCCACTTCACCCAGTACTGCATGATATCCCTTTCACCTGTGAGAATCCAAAACAACAATCCAATCCTGCCTGATTTGGATTCAGATGTGTAGCCTTCAGCTTACCAGTTCCACCCACTTCCTTCTTTGAATAAGGTTAAACTTTTACATTTGTTTATGGCAAAACTCTTTCACTCACAACAATCCATTCCTCTGCAGGTCAGTGGAATAATTCAGAGACGTTCAAAACAAGAGAATTTCCTCCCATGATTCATTGCAGCCTTGTCAGTCATGGCTCTGTTGTGGTTACTGGAGGGGAGCTGCTAATGTTTGTCTCCAGTTTCCATCCTCTGAAGTTCTATAGACATACACAGGAAAAGCAGCAGATGAAAGGCAGGGAAAATGTCTGCTGCTGCGGAACCTTTTCAAAGACAAAATAAAACAAGCTATATTTAAAAATGTTACAAACGTGAGTTCTTCTCTGGACACCAGTTTCCTCTCACCCACCAAACACATGTAAGTTAGGCTAACTGGCTGCTTGGAAATTTCTCTACATGCTGGTGGATCGGCTGGCTCTGAGATGGATGGTGTTCAAGCCCTATGGATGTTTTTTTTTTCCTCCATAAGCCTGATTAGTTGATGCCCCCTTGGTCACATGGTGCCCTATGCATGGTATGGGATGCGTGTGGGCAGAACACCGGCGCTGGCAACTTTACTATCGTTCAGCCCCAGTTTAGTCATAATATCAGCAAACAGATTATTCTTCTCTGTGGTAGTGGCGCTACATCCAGTACCTCCAACGACATTTAAAATTCAAAACTCAACTAAGTTTATAGAGATTATGTGGCTATTGAATCTGAAAGGTCAAGGCAGATGGTGTTTAGATTCATCATTCTGGGTGATTAACCTGTCACCATGTTGTAGGACAGTGGTTCCCAAACTTACTTAGCTGTGCACCCCCTTCTATGTCCTGACCATGCCGACGCACCCCCCACCCTCCACACTAGGGGCGTGGCTATGGAACCACTTAATTATGCTTTAATCACCGAGTAGTAGAGTAGGAGTTGACACCGCCTGCTCACAGCTCTGTGAGGGGCTGAACGGATGATTTTGTCACTGAGTCTCATTAGGATCTATTTCAGCCAAAAAAATTTAAATCACTCACTCCTGCATGCACTCTTCCACACCCGTGGGCCGTGGTTCCGCTGGAGTGCGTCTGTGACATGACAGACTCGCTCCCACAGCTTTTCAGTGTGCTATCAATAGCGAGGTGTGTTGAAAATGGTGTCCCAGTGTCAGTCAGATATTGCTCAGATTCTTTCACCATTGAAAAAATGAAAAATATCTTGGTATTGACAGCGCACACGGCAGAGCGCTCAGTGCGCGGCTGTGGGTCACGGGCCAGTTTGAGAGCATGTTTGCTTATAACCAAAAGTGGAATACAAATAAACTTATTTCATTTATTTATGGACACTTTTATTAGGTCCATTTCTGGCTATGCTACTGCCCCACCCCTTAAAAAAATGCCACAAGCATTTTATTAGCGTTGAACGGCAGTTGAAATTTATTTATATTGAAGACAGTATGTTAAATCATGCTCAAGTGAACAAAAAAACACATAAAATGATCATAAACACAACAATGCACACTCGCATTTGAGTTAATCTGAAACACTGTAACAAAGTTATGCAATATCTTCCACTTTTAAGAGACTCGGACATCCTACAATGTATGCTTTGTCAACACTTGACTGTTGGAACTTCATGTCCCACCCTACTTTTACTGCATGTCCAACAAAGAACATTTTGCAACAGAACACCACTGGTGTGAGAGGTTCTCTGCTCAATAAAATCAGAGAAGGAAAAATAACCGACTGCTACCACTTCAACTTTAGGGCAAACTACCAGTCCCGAAAAGGGGAAGACAGCAACTGGTGCTCTCTCGTTTACAGCAGCGATGTGTGTTCCGGTATCGGGGGACGTGACTAAGGAATGATGGCCTATGGGGGGGTTGGTTTTGTGTTTGTGTTTAAAGGCTAGCTTGTTTCACAGATTTGCTATTGCAGCTTTAAAGTTTTAAATACGGTGAGTAAATGAAAACATTTCTCTGGATTTTATAAGCCAGCGCTTTGTTAAGAAAGGAAATTTAGACACGTTTTTGCTGTTAGATAAATACAAGAACTTATTTAGCAAGAAACAGCACGATTGAAAGCTGAAGAGCTGCTTTTCCAGTCCCTTCAGTCTACACTGATCTCTCTTTACTCGACTTCCTTTGTGGTTTGAGTCTGCATTTATCTCCTGCTTTTCCTCAGCTGACCACTTTTCCTTGACTGGCCCAAATCCAAGGGATCCACCCCATTAACCAGAACACAAATGCACATATGGCTTTTAGATTATGTTTGTTTTTCTAGCAAGCCTGCATTTGTTCTACTCATATTAAATGCTAATTCACACTGCTTAAGATGCAACCAGTTATTGAACAAAACCCCACCATCCTGTGTAGTTTGCCTGTCTAACAGCATTCTTCACCACAGCGTGACACTGCCTGGCTGAAGACAGGAAGTGGAGACAGAGCATTTTTGTCCGTCTGCATTTAAGAGGTGCCTGCCACTTAATGACTTCTGACAAGCGAGACAGCGGCGGCTTTGGGTACTCAAGGGCTGTTTTGGGGTCACAGAGAAGTGATCTGTAGGAAGTCAAGGGTTTATCAGATAACATCAAGATTGACTCCATGCTGACTGGCACAAGTGGAAAACCTAAAGGTGTAGAGAACACTGAAAACCCTTCTTTTTTTAATCTTTTTTCTGGTTATAATCAATCACTCTTGAGTTTTTCATGTAGGTTGAACATGCAGATAGTCTCTTACAGCTGTTGTCTGCATTAGCCTCTGAGAGAGGATAGATGGTGAAACTCTAGGATTTGATAATCCTGAAAGATGTATGTCACACTGTCACTTAACGTTCATGGACTCACCCATCTTGTCTCACCACAGGGAAGTCTCTTGTTGGTTTAGTGTCCAAGAAACAGCAGAGACCTTCTCAGTTAATAGAAGCTAACCATTAGCTTTAGCAACTCCACCACACAGCAGAACTCCTCCAGGCGTGTGTTATTTGTGGCGATAAAACATCAATGTTGCAAAGCAAACAGTCAGTGGTGGAGTCATTTTGCTTTTATCCAACTTGAGGCAAGATGTCCAAATGTCGAGACTCCACATCCTGCCGTCTGAAGCTCACCTCTAATGTGGGTCAATTCTACTTCCAGAAAATGGTGCACAGGAGCTTTTTTTTCCCAGAGTATGACTTACAAGGTATTCATTTCTACTTGAGACCACTGCAAATGTATTAATTAAATAAGCGTTCAACACCTTTAAATTTCAGTTTAAAGTGTTTGGCTTGTGATTCCGTCTAAGGGTTGATGCAATCATAGAAGAGAAGTAAGTCTCATTTCCTAGATTGTCATCATAACAAGCAAGGAATAAAGAGATCACAGGGCAGAGCTGGGACTGTTATTTTGATCTCATCATAGTGTTTCAGCACAAAAAATGAGCTGGAAAAGTTGAAGTCACATTGAGACTTGTCATTAAGAGATCCTGAAAACTATGCTTAACATATGCCATCTGTTGTGTTGATTTTTCATATTTCACAGGCTCTTATGCGTCCAGGTCGCCTTGACCGGATCGTCTATGTCCCTCTCCCAGATGCTGCAACTCGACATGAGATCTTTTCTCTCCAGTTCCGTAACATGCCTGTGGCAGAGGACGTGTCTATAGATGACCTGGTGACTCAGACCAACAAGTACTCAGGAGCGGAGGTGAGTTAGAGCTTCACGTGTTTGATTCAAGGGCGATGTATGAAATTGTATATAATTAAACCAAATCTAGATTGCATTTTTAAGTACATAATGCTGTATGAAGTCAGCAGTCTCTGACTTCACTTCCACTGTTTGATGTTTCATCTGCATCTAGAGCAATGTTGTTGCAAATTTTCGAATTAATGCTTCAAATTCAACAAAATTCCATTCAAGGATATGGCTCGGTCCTCACAGCCGTCATGTCTCCATAGAGTCCCTTTCAGGACTTGGCTAACACGTCAGCCTATTGTGAGTACTTTAACAGTGAGTGACGTCACTAATCAGTGCCAAAAAACGTCTATGGACATTAGTAAAATTAAACATTTAATCCATCAAAGTACGCCATAATTTATTCCATGCAGGGTACCGGGAGAGCTGCTGTGTGATGTAAAAAGAGGTGTTCAGTGACCTAAAGAAGTGCTTTTCCTTTACAATTCTCTGTGAGACCATAAAATCTGCAAAAATTACGGCATTAGGGGGGATTTCTGTCGCGTTTTTTAGTATTGGGAGTTCAAAAATTGTGATTTTTTAAAGCAGCGTCAACGTTGCTCATTTTCTTTTCCTTCCATTCTGCTTCACCAGCAGCTCTGCAGCTTTACAAATGCTGGTTGTTTGGTGACGTGTGGCAATGTTTTTTTTCTACTTAGTTACAACCAATCAGTAAAAGTTAACCACAAGTCCTGCTTATCAACATTACCGGGCCTTTCCAAGTACACACAGTACAGGCTTAAAATTTGGACACACCTTCTCAGTCAATGTGTATTTTTCATTTTCATGACCATGACCATTTACAAAGGGGCCAACAAGTGCTAAACACCTCTGGGAACTCCTTCAAGACTGTTGGAAAACCATTCAGGTGACCACCTCTTGAAGCTCATCAAGAGAATGCCAAGAGTGTGTAAAGCAGTAATCAGAGCAAAGGGTGGCTATTTAGAAGAAGATAGAATATAGGACATGTTTTCAGTTATTTCACCTTTCTTGGTTAAGTTCATAACTCCACATGGGAGAGTCTACCAACATAAATGATCATGAAAATAAAGACAACACATTGAATGAGAAGGTGTGTCCAAGCTTTTGGCCTGTACTGTACATACATTAAGAAAAAGGCCTGAACACACAAATATTTTACAAAAATATAGGGCTGTTATGTAATCCACCATTCAGCGGGAATTCAAACCTTTTCTTCTTTACAAATTTCCAAAAGTTAAATGAAAAGACCCTTACAGATGTCTGTAATTCTGAAGGACCTCAGGGTCAGAGATGCGGACCTGCAGTGAATAAATTGTATTGGTTTTGCTAATTTTAGAACAAAACTAGCACTAGATAGGAATGTGTTTCTGTCTTGCTCTGCAGATAGATGAAGCTCTGTTTTTCCATGATGTCTAGAAGGTGCCTGTGGTGTGTCACAGAGCGCTCCCGTTATCTGACTGTGGACTGAGAGTCCCCGTACAAACGTTCCTTTGTGTGAAAGATCTGTTTCTCTACGTTTGTCCCAAACATGATTCTGTTACAACTAAACTCACAATTCTCAGAAACAGTCCAAGGTTTAGGAAGAATCCCTAACTGTTTGTTTGGAAAAATGTTTATTTTAGTGAAGTTGTTTCTGTCTGCACACAGTGTTATGTTGTAGACAGTCAAGGTTACTTTTCATTTTTCACTTAATGCAATGAACAATCGAAGTGAGGAACTTGTAGAGAAGTGTCGATGTTACTGGACCAAGGTAATTCAAGAAGCAAATTTGAAGCATGAAAAATATGTCTTTGCCAGATCACTGACCTTTAAAAAAAGTACAACATTTAGAATACTTTGGTGTCCCGGTTAATTGACAGTTAAAATGTTATAAAAAAAATTCATAAAAATTACCTTGTTCAAAAAGTTATAAAATATTGTGCTGCATGTTTTCTACTGCAGGTGACCTTTGTCTTTAACTTTTAAACCATTATATATACTGTGGGTATGGAAAGTATTCAGACCCTTGTCAATTTTTCACTGTTATATTGAAGCCATTTGCTATAATCAGTTACATTTGTTTTTCTCATTAATGTAAACACAGCACCCCATATTGACAGAAAAACACGGAATATTTTACATGGTCCTAAGTATTCAGACCCTTTGCTGTGGCACTTATATATTTAACTCAGGTGCTTTCCATTTCTTCTGATCATCCTTGAGATGGTCCTACACCTTCAATGGAGTCCAGCTGTGTTCGATCAAACTCATTGGACTTGATTAGGAAAGCCACACACCTGTCTATATAAGACCTTACACCTCACAATGCATGTCAGAGAAAATGAGAATCACACACACACGTACCATTTAGAAAAAATAATAGAAAAGTAAATTCCCAAAAATATTCACGAAAAGATTAACATCATTTCATCTATAGAGTTATTACATGTATTAGATAATTAAAAAATATATAAATGGATTTTTTTTTAACTGGAAGAGGCATTTTGACAATTTGGAAAGATGTGAGGTCACTATTTTTATTACCTTTAGGAAATTTATTTTAATTGCCAATTGCATTTATTATCCAAATTGCACAACTTTTAATAGAAAAAGTTTAAGCTACACTGGAATATTTTCAGTATATTAAATTATTAGATTTAAAGCTGCAATGGCAAATTTGGAAAACAAATTTGCTTAAAACATTTTTTCATGCCTCTTGACAATGTTCTAACATAGTATAGTGATAAATATAATGTAGAGATAAAAAATAATAATAACTGAAAAAAAAGTGTTATGGGTCAGCCAATAACAGGTTTTGGACCGAAAGCAATTATTGGAACTTCTAGTTGTTGGGATTGCTGAACCGCCGCTCTTCCGTGGGTCCTCCTCTCATTACACACTCGCACATTTAACAACAGAACACCACTGGTGTGAAAGGTTCTCTGCTCAAAAATATCAGAGAAGGAGAAACAGCTGGCTGCTACCACTTCAATTTTAGGACAAACAACCAGAGTCCAAAAGATAAAACACCATTTAAAGTTACGGGCAACAAAAGATGTTTGGACCTAGAAACAGCTACTGGTGTTTAGCCCTATAAATGATAAATGATAAATAACCCGCACTTGTGTGGCACCTCTCAGAGTAAGGACTCCAAAGCGCTTTACACTACAGTGTATCATTCATCCATTCACACACTCATTCATACACTGATGGTAATTAGCTACTATGTAGCCACAGCTGCCCTGGGGCGCACTGAACAGAGGCGAGGCAGCCGAGCACATGCGCCACCGGTCCCTCCGACCACCACCAGCAGGCAAGTTGGGTTGAGTGTCTTGCCCAAGGACACAACAGCAAAATTCTCTATCTGGAGCGGGGATCGAACCTGCAACCTTTGGATTACTGGACAACCCGCTGAACCTGTTGAGCTACTGCTGCTATCTTGTGTCCTCCTGCATTGCGGGTTTCTGGTTCCAGGGAAGATACCCGAGGGGAGGAATGAGTGTCCCATTACCATATTTGCGTTCAAAACTTAACTTCTTCTGTAACTTTGCTAAAGCAGCTTTAAACGTCACTAATTACTTTTTTCCCACTTTACAAACACTAATTATCCCACACATATTAAACAATACTCATAGTATTTTTTTCACTCACAAATGATCCACAATCTGTTTATTACTTATTGAATAATGTTTTAGGACATGGAAGACCTGAGGGGCTTCTGTTTTCTCCTCTGACTAAATAATTCTCTCTGTGGCATTTTGAGGTTATCTAAAGAGTCTAAAACTCCCTCCTTTTTTCTGATGGAGCAGCCCCCACCCAGAACATTCAGCCTAAAGCAGTCCTCCATCTGGAGTAGGTATGCGGCAAGAAGCCAATCCTCAGCTATCAGGTGTTTTGTTTGACATCAGGGTTTCTGGTGTAGTGTCTCCTCTGTGGAATGGAGTTCTGCTGTTGCTTGCCGTTGAGTGCTTCAAACCCCACAATAAAACTGGAAGGCACGCCACAGTCACGCTGATAGGAATTAACAGGCAGAATGAAAACTGCGTCTCACCTGTATGGGTATTATATTTTACATGTCATCGCTAAAAATCAAATTAGATTGGATGAAACTTTAAACTCCCTGATCGCTGAGGAGAAGTTGGAGAGAAAATGGGATACAGATAACAAAACAACGTGGTTCTGGAGATAAAGCGGTGTTTACAACAACTGAGCCCCAAAGGACGTATACAACAAACAGGCAAGTAAATCAAAAGGTAAATCTGCATACCATAAGTGACCATCAATTGGTGATATTGTTCCTTTGCTTGAAGTTGAACTTCATCAAGTTTTCTGTTTGGTCTGTCGTGATAGGAAATAAACATAGTCTGTTTTGGAATTATAACATTTTTTTTTTATTAGAAACCCACTCAGATTATCATCGTTGCCACCTAAAGGAATGCAGGCCATGATGTTTTTGCCTGTGTGTTTGTACAGGTCCTTCTAAAAAAATTAGCATATTGTGATATAGTTCATTGTTGTCTGTAACGTACTAATAAACATTAGACTTTCACATATATTAGAATCATTACACACAACTGAAGTAGTTCAAGCCTTTTATTGTTTCTAAGATTGATGATTTTGGCATACAGCTCATGAAAACCCAAAATTCCTATCTCAAAAAATTAGCATATCATGAAAAGGTTCTCTAAACAAGCTATTAACCTAATCATCTAAATCAACTAATTAACTCTAAACACCTACAAAAGATTCCTGAGGCTTTTAAAAACTCCCAGCCTGGTTCATTACTCAAAACCGCAATCATGGGTAAGACTGCCGACCTGACTGCTGTCCAGAAAGCCATCATTGACACCCTCAAGCAAGAGGTAAGACATTTCTGAACGAATAGGCTGTTTCCAGAGTGCTGTATCAAGGCACCTCAGTGGGAAGTCTGTGGGAAGGAAAAGGTGTGGCAGAAAACGTTGCACAACGAGAAGAGGTGACCGGACCCTGAGGAAGATTGTGGAGAAGGACCGATTCCAGACCTTGGGGGACCTGCGGAAGCAGTGGACTGAGTCTGGGTGGAAACATCCAGAGCCACCTTGTACAGGTGTGTGCAGGAAATGGGCTACAGGTGCCGCATTCCCCAGGTCAAGCCACTTTTGAACCAGAAACAGCGGCAGAAGCGCCTGACCTGGGCTACAGAGAAGCAGCACTGGACTGTTGCTCAGTGGTCAAAAGTACTTTTTTTGGATGAAAGCAAATTTTGCATGCCATTCAGAAATCAAGGTGCCAGAGTCTGGAGGAAGACTGGGCAGAGGGAAATGCCAAAATGCCTGAAGTCCAGTGTCAAGTACCCAAAGTCAGTGATGGTCTGGGGTGGCATATCAGCTGCTGGTGTTGGCCGCTGTGTTTTATCAAGGGCAGGGTCAATGCAGCTAGCTATCAGGAGATTTTGGAGCACTTCGTGCTTCCATCTGCTGAAAAGCTTTATGGAGATGAAGATTTCATTTTTCAGCACGACCTGGCACCTGCTCACAGTGCCAAAACCACTGGTAAATGGTTTACTGACCATGGTATTACTGTGCTCAATTGGCCTGCCAACTCTCCTGACCTGAACCCCATAGACAATCTGTGGGATATTGAGAAGAGAAAGTTGAGAGACGCAAGACCCAACACTCTGGATGAGCTTAAGGCCGCTATCGAAGCATCCTGGGCCTCCATAACACCTCAGCAGTGCCACAGGCTGATGGCCTCCATGTCACGCCGCATTGAACCAGTCATTTCTGCAAAAGGATTCCTGACCAAGTATTGAGTGCATAACTGAACATAATTATTTGAAGGTTGACTTTTTTGTATTGTATTAAAAACAATTTTCTTTTATTGGTCGGATGAAAAATGCAAATTTTTGAGATAGGAATTTTGGGTTTTCATGAGCTGTATGCCAAAATCATCAATATTAGAAACGATAAAAGGCTTGAACTACTTCAGTTGTGTGTAATCAATCTAATATATATGAAAGTCTAATGTTTATCAGTACATTACAGACAATAATGAACTTGATCACAATATGCTAATTTTTTGAGAAGGACCTGTATATGTTCATGTTGTTTATGGAGTTGAGCCTAGTTTATACTCTTCTGTCAGCAAGTTTGCCCTCACGCACATGGAGACATTTTCCTTTTGTTCTTCTCTGTTGTTGTCGGTGTTGCAAAGCAATTCTTTGCCAGGACAGCAGCGAGTGTAGACCTTTTCAGGCGGGTCCTACTGTTTCAGTGATGTCCGTGGTTGACGACAGCATATGGTGTATTAACTAGGCTTTGGCGAAACACCTCATGATCCAGTGAACAGATCTTTATGAAACATTCAAAAAGTAATCCTTGGAGCAATCCCTCTTATATTATTTTACCCTTTTACCACTCTGCTGTGGTCTGTTGGGGTGCAGCAGCTCTGACTGAGACAGGAAGAGAGTGAACAAGCTAGTTAACAAAGGTAGTTGGTTCTGGACTGCCAACTAGATTGAGTTGAGATGTGTGAAAGGAGGATGCTGGGGATATTTTCTCCATCTTGGAAAACTCCTCCCACCCACATCATTCCACTGTGGAGGCCATGGACAGCTCCTTCAGTGGAAGACTGAGACATCCTAGATGTAAAACCACTACAATACTGTAGGTCATTCATCCCCTCTGCAGTAATAGTGTATTAAAGCCTAATTTATACTTCTCCGTCAGCTCCATGAGGGAGAGAAGCACACGCATTGACAGAGACGTTTTGCTCTCTGACTTATCCATCACTTGGGTAGTGTTGCGAAGCAATACCTCACCAGGCCAACAGAGGGTGTTGCGGTATTCGGAGGTATCCTGCCACCATTACAGTCCATTGTATTTGCATTGTTTTAATGCATTTCAGAGACTTTTGAACATGAACAAATTTCTCCCCCCATCCACCTCTTCATGCGATTGGCACTTCTAAACTCATGTTTCTCATTTTTTCCATCCACAAATAAAACGCTTGCTGCGTATCTTTGTACTCCTTCAGTCACGGGTGAATAAACGTTCATATTTTTCAGATCTTTTCTGCGATGCATTCTTCAATCTGTTCTGTGTCTGCCGCTAAATATCTTTTTACTTTTTAACCGGACAAATGCTGTTGACAATTTTACAGGAAGCAGCATCCTGACCAATCACAAGATTGCGGTCTCCATCACTTTCGACGGATAGTTAAAAATTGGGGCATGTCTCTGTCACCCACTGCAAGCCCGTCAGAGGGCTCTTGTGCCGGCGCATAATGGTGTTACGTGTCTCTATATGACGCAGATGAAGAAGTATAAATCAGGCTTAACTCCTCAGTTTAACTGTTACTGGCATTATGCTGTTACACATGTTGGGGTTATTAAGTAGCGAATAATTAGTAAGTTTTAACTTACTTTTGGATTCTTCAATAAATATGGGAATATTTACCGATGTATTAATTAATTAAGATACTCTTTAGGTATCCCGGGCACCATCCCCTTCAACCGGGGAAAAATTGAATCCAAAACTCTTATCAGTCTATCTTGAAGTTCGTAGAATCCTAGGAGCAGAGACTTCGCATCGACACAACAAATCTACTGGAGGCAAAAATCTGAATTTTATAACATTTAATTAAACAATTTGTCAAATGAATAAACAATGAAATAAATGAATAATAACCATGTGATATAATTGAAGATGGATGTGTTTGTGTGTGATGGAGGATGTATGAATGGGGTCCTTTGTTCTCACAAAGGAGTGGTGTGTGTGTGCGTGTGTATGGATTCAAAATGGAGTCTTGAATACAAGATGGCTGATGATGGGTTTCCAACTCAGCTTTCAGCGGTCCGGTGTCTGGTCTGCTCACGTTGATTCGAGCGTGCGATGAGCGTCCTTACAGCCAGTGATACTGGACAAAGAACGGAGTTTCTTTGTCTTTGTTAATAATTTATAGCCTGAGCTCGCCGGAAAGCTGTCCATGAGCTCCCGCACATGCGCAGAACGTGTTTCTGGTATTCGGCGGTGACGTCATCACAATGCTTCCGTGTGCAAAGCATCATGGGAAATGAAGTTTCTTGGCGCTGATGTGATTATTTGCTTTCAGAGCAATTTAGCACAGTCTTTTGGAGAAAATTACTGCAGCAATTTCTCACGAGGGCATACCCTCAACACACAATAACATCAATCCAATATTCAGTGTGTGTTCAATGGTTGTGCAATAACAGGTAGCATGTCTATGTCCCTTAAAACACAAGATTTCTTCATAGTCATTGTTTTTAGTGATGGAAGGTTACGATAATAGCTTACTGCCCTTCTGTATTTACCTGTAATCTTGTTATTTTTCCTCATCCTAAGTGTATGTGCTTTTCAAGATTTGACCAAAACGGCTAAAACACCACCTTTTCTCCATATAGAATGATTTTTAGTTTATAACATTGGTATTAAAGGTGCCAGGTGATATGCGTTAAGGAATGCAGGCAGCAGTAGCTCAGGAGGTGGCCCGGGTTGTCCAGTAATCAGTGTGCTGTAGGTTCAATCCCAGCTCCCGCCAGAGAATGCTGCTGTTGTGTCTTTGGGTAAGACACTTATCCCACCTTGCCTGCTGGTGGTGGTTGTAGGGACCGGTGGAACCAGTGTTCGACAGTCTTGCTTCCGTCAGTGCTCCCCAGGGCAGCTGTGACTATGTTGTAGCTCATCATCACTATCGTGTGAATGTGTGTGTGAATGGGTGTTTGACTGATTATGTTATGAAGCGGGTTGTAGAACCCTAAAAAGCCAGATGTTTAATTGTTAGACAGAACATATGATGCAAAACTCACTTTTGCATTCTACTGTGTCTAAAAGCACTCCAAATGTGAAAATACTCATCCATCCATTTTCTGTCAGTGTTTCCCTGCAAACAGTCAATGTTGCATGGACATGCAGATCATGTCTCTTTTGGGTCCAGTGGTCCAGACCACGTGTGTAGGACGTCGTCCTAATTAGGTCTTTTCACGGCGGGTTGGTTTGAGCCTGAAACAAGCTGTTTCAAAAAGTCTCCGATTGTGAACCACCTCTCACGTGCAAGAGAGAGCTGCAGCTGGAGGGGCAGTGGTTCTACTCTGAGCATCACCTGGATATAGGAGCTTCTCAGCTCATAGCAGCCTGAGTGGGGGATGGGTGGGTGTGGTCAGCTTCAGCATGTTTTCTTAAAGTGGCAGAACCCTGAAAAGGCTCATTCTGGAAGGTTCTGAAACGGTCACAAATAAAACTGCTGAAATCACTTTATGACAGAGGGATTTAGAGAACTTCAAAAACATATCTTGTATTAGGGCTGCATGATATTAGGAAAACCTATCTGGTATTCGATAACAATGATTAATATTGCGATGACAATATTACTTGCGATAAAAAAACAACTCAGGAACAAAAATAATCAAAAACAAAGAAATAAATTTGTAAAAATGAGAAAAGAAAAAGATGAGGAAAGGAAAAAAAGATAATTAACAAGAAAAGGTAATCAGTAGATCCCGGGAAAAGCAGAATCAGCAAAAAGAGCGGAACAAAGCTGACTCAGGTGTTTGCTAACCATCAAAATTAAGTGCTGTCCACCTCAGGGGCGGGTATCTAACCTATGAGAACCCACCCAATTGGCCAAATGGGTGAAGAGCTCCATTTGATTTGTTAAATAAACATAATACTTCAGTTTGATTGACAGAATGCATGATGTGTAGCAAACATTTGAGCTGACCATTTATTGCGATATTTATTTGTTCTTTGCGATATGCATATTGTGCATGCTGATATCGCGATAACAATATATTTACGATACATTGTGCAGCCCTATCTTGTATCAATCATTAAACAATTGTTACTTAAGAAAAAAATCATAACTCAAATCACCCCACGGTTAGTTCTCCATTTGTGTTTCCTGCTTCAGGCACACCCAGCACTTACACTTACTTTAGATTCTGCCGTTGGCTTTTCAGAGACTGTTGACTGTTAAAATAATCAAAATCAATCACGTTTTCTACATAACATCTTTTTGATTCTTTAAATTAGAAAAAATAAATCAGCTGAGAAATCTTGAAATTTGCGACGTGTGAACTCTGCTTTTTTGAGATAATAACTTCAGGGCTCAAGAGACTCAATTGTTCTATTCTGTTGATCCAAACCATAATATTATTCATCGTTTGTAACATACTGTACATGGAAGCTACACACGTGAGGGTTGTGCACATTCAGTACTACCTGAAGGCTTTTATTACATTCTTGGCATTTCAGTCTTGAAGCTGGCTCTTGTCTAGATGGTTGGGGTGTCACTCAGGAGGACGCGATTGTTGTCAGCTCGCAGCTAGAAGCTTGTTAAAGTCACCTCGCCTTCCTACTTGCCTGGAGTGACATCTGGTTTCCGAACAATCACCTCCCCGGTAACCCTCCACCTACACGTTTTTAACTCAAACTTTGCCTCCAAAATTGCTTCTGGCCTTCCTTTCTCACCTCTGCCATCACTCCTCCAAACAGAAGCAACATTTGATACTGTAATCACTGTGTGGTTAGAAGAAGAAGAAGAAGGGATAACTTTGCCCCTGGAAGAAACTGCAATGTTACTCCACTTTGCTTTTATTTTTCAGTTTCAGATCAAGCCTCAACAGGAAAAAACCCAGGGGAATTATTGCACCCTGTTAGATAAACGGAGTCTGTCCCATTCTGAGGCCCTATCAACTTTCAACTTTCTTTTTTATTTAAATATCACACATCAAGAATCGCTGCAGTAACATGCAGGTGTTGCTGCAGGGTCTAGAACATTTTTAATATTTGATGCCACTGCTGATCATTTAGGCACAAAAATGGAATTACTGCAAATTTATTTATTTTATTAACTGGATGTTTTTCTGGGTCTCCTGATAGTTTTTCTATCTCACACAAACACCCAGGGACAGACTGGGACTAAAAAACAGCCCTGGACTTTGACTAGGCCCGGCCGAAAGTAATCGGCGTGCGGAAATTCGGCAGCAAAAATACGTGGTCAAACCATCTAAATTTTTGCAACAGCGCTAATGTTGACTATATGTTGTATTAAAAGCTGTATTACTGATAAGCTTAATAATTTATGCAGTAATTAATCTTCTTACTGCACAATAATACCACATCTAAATGAAAATGCAACATTACAAATGTAACTTCTGTATTTAAGATTTTCAAAGTTTGTGAGCATTAACTGTAACGCTACTACCTATTATTACATATTTCTTATTACTCACTGCATGTGGCCTTTTACAGCTAAAATGTAGACATTTAGCTGTTATCATAAAATAAAATTGCAACCTAAACATGAATTCCTAACATCAATCCTTGCAAATGTTTCTCCTCGTACATTCCATATTTACTTCCCCTGGCTGTGCTGCTAAATGTGTTAGTTAATTTGTGACATTTAGAGGCTTCAGCATCTAATGCCCGCAATTTTTTTCTCTTGCCTTCTTAGCCCCACAACTTTTCTTTCCCTTTTTTTTGTTTTTTTTTTACTAGCGGCCAGGTTTTGCATCGGTTTTTTTCTGCTGCCTTTGCCTCCTCTCCGCTTCAGCTTCTTCTTCTCCTTGCCTGGCGGCCACAGCCGATGTTGCTGGCATCTAACTTAGAGGTGCAGTGCTGCCACCTAGAGTGCTGGAGCGTGAAAGAGCTTTGAGGGGGGAAAAAAAACAAGTGTTGAAAGCGTGTGTGGAGAGTGGTGGGCCGGCCCACCGGCCGCTCTGTGATTCTCCAGAATCCACAGATGGCCAGTCTGCCCCTGCAAACACCGCTCTTAACACCAAACATCCTTAATTAGAATTACCATAACTCTGAAACTATTTGTGCCATCAGAAAAATATCTAAAAAAGAGAAGTTGTGCTTTGAAATCCACCTAGCGTTATTACGGTAAATCTTGTTCTGCTGTTAGAGAATCAGTCTCTCTCTTTTACAGTCCCATGGTGCTGAGCAGGGGACAGAAAATTAAATGGCGGAAACAGATGACCACAGCTATTAATAAAATCAGCAGACAATGACCATTTGGCAGTATGCATACTTATCTGAACTGAACTTACAATGGATGTGTCTGTGGATTTGGGACAGCAAGGTATTCCATAATGCATTGTGTCGCAAGCTATTGAGCCTTACTTCAACTTCTCTGTCAGCTCCACAAGGGAGAGACGCACATGCATTGACAGAGATTTTCTGCTCTTGAACTTCTGTGTCACCTGCGGAGCGTTGCAAAGCAATTCCCCGCCAGGACAACAGAGGGCGTAGCAATTTTCTATGGTATCGTGCCACTATTACACTCATGTATCCGGTCCATGATAATGCATTTACTAATGTATTTACTGTATATATTTCAGAGACTTTATAACACAGACTAATTTGTCCTTCATTCTCCTCCACTTCATGCGGTCGCCACCTTTAAACCATGCTCTAAACTTACGTTTCCTGTCATTTCTGCCCAGGAATAAAACTTTTGCTCGGTAATTTTGTACTCCTTCAGTCACGTGTGAATAAACACATTTTCTGACTTTTTCCACAATGCGGTCTTCAATCTGTTCCGTCTCTGCCGCTAAATATCTGTTTACCTTTTGATGTGGCAATGGTGGTGCTGTTGACAAATTTAACGGAAGCGCCATCCTGACCAATCACGAGCTTGTAGTCTATGCCACTTTCGACGGACGTTTAAAAATTTATCTCCATCACCCTCTGTAAGCCTGTCGGAGAGCCATTGGACCGATGAATAATGATGAAGTATAAATCAGGATTTAAACCCCAAACGGATAGAGACAGATAAGAAAGTACTGTAGTGTTTTTATACCAAAATTACAATTAACATCTATAATGTCTAAATAAATAGTCTTTTTAACAACATGAGATCAGACAACTTAAAGTCGAAAGTGTCATGGATCTCCCACTTGGTGCTTGACTGACAAGTGACCCCTGAGAATGAGAGACCAAAAACACCACCGCAAGAAGCACTTGGCAGATGTTGACAAGTTGCTGACAAAAAGGAGGAGGAAGAAAAACAGGATTCCTCCACTTGGCCACGTTAGACAGCACAGGAGTGGAAGCCGGCGCTCTGGAGGTGGTGACAGTTTTCAGACAACACCGACCCTGCTGCGAGCCTCACACAAGCTTTCTCATGGATGTTGTTCAGGCACCTTTAATGAAAACCCTTGCTGCATTCAGGCAATATCTAAAAATCTTTTTGTTGAGTCACAGATGCCAGCAGCAGTTTTTTTTCTTTCTTTTTATTGCAAGCTGTTTGCTCGAAGTCCAGGTGTCTGAGATGCACGGCTGACATCTATTCAAACTCATTGGCGAGAATGTTGTTTTAACCCTATTTTCACACTTGCAGAAGCAGGTCTGTTGAAATACAAGACCTACGAATCAGGCAGAACAACCACCTGTTTAATGCCTAATAATTCATGCACTGGTCACTGTCAGTAGATCTAGTGTTTGTATTCTGATGAAGCAGTGGTGTGTTTTTATTCAGTGATATGGGGTTCGTTGTAGAAGGCGACAAAGGATTTTTTTGTTAAATCCTGTTTTGTGTTTAAAGGAGGCCTGAGCAGACATGCAGACTTTTGCAGAAGCATGTCTAACAAAAATGAAAAACCATAAGAAGAGTCCAAACACAAATAAAGTCTTGTATGATGACACACACAAACACACACACAGTAAAACCACCCTTACAGGAAGACAAATGGCTTCCTCTTAACACCTGTTGTGGTGTGGCTGTTCCTCCTCTGGCTCTGTGTGTTGTCTGTCTGATTTATAGCCTGGTATTTGTTGTTGTTAAGATTTTTATCACCAAGGACACAAGTGCAGAAAAAAAAACATCCACAAAAATGTGTCGCTGTTGGAATAACAGCGACTTTACACAAAAACACGCATTATGAATAAGGTATATCAAAGAAGAAAAACGGACTTGTATTATTGGAATGTGTGTGATGAGTTGTAGAGGCAAGTTTTTGAGTGTGTGACATTGTCAAAGCTGTTTCGGTGAAGTAAGGTTAACCAGTGGATTCTCCTAGTCTCAGTTGTTAGGATCTAGTGAAATAAATCAGCCCTGTCCTTATTGTTACCTTAAATTACATAAAGTTTTCAGTGTGGTTTCACTGCATGGTACACATGATTAAATAAATAAACTGAAAAATATTAGGTCTTAAGTGTAGCCTACATCCTTTTCGCCTAGACAGGAAAAATCCATGTGGGTTGGATAAAACAAAATAAGACTCTGAGCAAGAAGGTAAACAATGAAATGTATAATATAAATAAGGGTGAGATCTTTAGAAAAGGCAACAAAAAATGAAATAATAAGATAAAAAAATACAGTAGACATAAAAGTATAAATAAGGGCAGCCTAGGTCACAGGTCGATGATAGATTTTGTAGTCGTATCATCTGACCTGCGGCCGTATGTTTTGGACACCCGAGTGAAGAGAGGGGCGGAGCTGTCAACTGATCACCACCTGGTGGTGAGTTGGATCAGATGGCAAGGGAACATGCCGCGTAGACCTGGCAGACCCAAACGCATAGTGAGGGTCTGCTGGGAACGCCTGGCAGAAGAACCTGTCAAGACGGTCTTCAACTCCCACCTCCGGCAGAGCTTTGACCACGTCCCGAGAGCAGTGGGGGACATTGAGTCCGAGTGGGCCTTGTTCCACTCTGCGATTGTCGAGGCGGCTGTTGCTAGCTGTGGCCGTAAGGTGGCCGGTGCCAGTCGTGGTGGCAACCCCCGTACCCGCTGGTGGACACCAGAGGTTCGGGGAGCCGTCAGGCTGAAGAAGGAGGCCTACAGGGCGTGGCTGGTCTGTGGGTCTCCGGAGGCAGCAGACAGGTACCGGATAGCCAAGCGGGGTGCAGCAGTGGCAGTTGCCGAGGCAAAATCTCGGGCGTGGGAGGAGTTTGGTGAGGCCATGGAGAAAGACTATCGATCGGCTCCAAAGAGGTTCTGGCAAACTGTCCGGCGCCTCAGGAGAGGAAGGCAGCAACTCGCTCACACTGTTTACAGTGGGGATGGGGAGCTGCTGACGTCAACTGAGGCTATAGTCGGACGGTGGAAGGAATACTTTGAGGAGCTCCTCAATCCCACCAATGCGCATTCCGAGGAGGAACCAGAGCTGGGAGGCCTGGGGATGGACTGTCCGATCTCGGGGGCAGAAGTTGCTGAGGTAGTCAAACAACTACACAGCGGCGGAGCCCCGGGGGCGGATGAGGTTCGTCCTGGGTATCTCAAGGCTATGGATGTTGTAGGGCTGTCATGGTTGACACGTCTCTACAACATTGCGTGGTCATCGGGGGCAGTTCCTAGGGAGTGGCAGACCGGGGTGGTGGTCCCCATCTTTAAGAAGGGTGACCTGAGGGTGTGTTCCAACTATAGGGGGATCACACTCCTCAGCCTCCCTGGAAAGGTCTACGCCAAGGTACTGGAGAGGAGGGTCCGATCGATAGTTGAATCTCAGATAGAGGAGGAGCAATGTGGTTTTCGTCCTGGCCGTGGAACTGTGGACCAGCTCTATACCCTTGCAAGGGTGATGGAGGGGGCATGGGAGTTTGCCCAACCAATCCACATGTGTTTTGTGGATTTGGAGAAGGCTTATGACCGTGTCCCCAGGGGCACCCTGTGGGGGACGCTCCAGGAGTATGGGGTGGGTGGCTTTCTGTTAAGGGCCATTCAGTCCCTTTACCAGAGGAGCGTGAGTTTGGTCCGCATAGCCGGTAGTAAGTCGGACCTGTTCCCAGTGAGGGTTGGACTCCGCCAGGGCTGCCCTTTGTCACCGGTTCTGTTCATCACTTTTATGGACAGAATTTCTAGACGCAGCCGTGGTGTGGAGTGTGTCGAGTTTGGTGGCAGGAGAATCTCGTCTCTGCTTTTTGCGGATGATGTGGTCCTCCTAGCTTCATCCAGCTCTGACCTTCAGCTCTTGCTGGGTAGGTTCGCGGCCGAATGTGAAGCGGCTGGGATGAGGATCAGCACCTCCAAATCTGAGACCATGGTTCTCGACCGGAAAAGGGTGGCTTGCCACCTCCGGGTCGGGGGAGAGGTCCTACCTCAAGTGGAGGAGTTTAAGTATCTCGGGGTCTTGTTCACGAGTGAGGGTAGGAGGGATCGGGAGATCGACAGGCGGATTGGTTCGGCGTCTGCAGTGATGCGGACGCTGAGCCGATCTGTCGTGGGGAAGAGGGAGCTGAGCCAGAAAGCCAGGCTCTCGATTTACCGGTCGATCTACGTCCCAATCCTCACCTATGGTCATGAGCTTTGGGTAATGACCGAAAGAACGAGATCGCGGATACAAGCGGCCGAAATGAGTTTCCTCCGTAGGGTGGCCGGGCTCAGCCTTAGAGATAGGGTGAGGAGCTCGGACATTCGGGAGGGACTCGGAGTAGAACCGCTGCTCCTCCGGATCGAAAGGAGCCAGTTGAGGTGGTTTGGGCATCTGGTCAGGATGCCTCCTGGACGCCTCCCCGGGGAGGTGTTTCGGGCATGTCCTGCCGGCAGAAGGCCCCCGGGTCGACCCAGGACACGTTGGAGAGGTTACATCTCCAATCTGGTCCGGGAACGCCTTGGGGTCCTGCCGGAGGAGCTGGTGGACAAGGCCGGGGAGAGGATGGCCTGGAGCTCCCTAGTTGGGATGCTGCCCCCGCGACCCGGACCCGGATAAGCGGAGGAAGACGAGACGAGAGAGACGAGATAAAATTATAAGTCGGAATGCTCCAATCCGATCACGTGAAATAGGGCCTATGCACATGATTTTAAAAGGATCAAATCAGGGGAAAACGATCAGATTTAACCTTTTATAACAACAAACTTGACATTTAAATTCATCCAGAGACAGAGATTTTCAAACGGAATAACAATAGCTTAGTTTTAATTTCAGTAAGTTCCTCTACTTCCATTTTACTCGTTTCTTGTACGAAAACAACAAAGTAATGTCACACAATTTACGGCAGAAAGGGACTCGGACACCAAGGTGCACCCGTTAGCAAGCAGGCTAACGCAGAGCTATTGTGTTTCCTCAGTAGAGCTAAAATGTCTGCAGCTTGGTGGTATTTTAAACTGGACAGTGAAGACAGCAACAGACACATAATATGTGCATACTGGGCCTTCAACATGCTGGAAAGACACAGCTCCATGGCTCACTGCCTTCCAACAGACCACTTTCCCATTTTCCCTTTGTGTATCACCAAAGCAAATTGCCGGACTGCATTATTTCCCAGTTTGCAACTAACAGTCCCAGTTCACAGCGAACTCAGACAAAAATGTGAAGCCAGCCAACAGAGAAAGTAATGCAATGATACATTGGGTTGCTTCCTGCTGTACCTGAGCTGTGCGGTAGCTACAGTTGTGAAGCAGGGAAAAGTTAGCCTGCCGGCCGAGGCTCAGCATGCCTGCTCTGTAACGGGAACACCTATAGAGCTCCGGGAGTTGACGTCACGTTTCCCGGCATGCAACAGTTCAAATCGAAACGGCGCCATTAGGCAGGCAGAAGCCGGCAGCTGGACTATTTGTTGTTGTCAGAAAACTCAATCAAACGGGAAATATGGTAGATTCCTGTTGTGCCCCAGGATGCATGCAGACGCAGACGACATAAGGAATGAGCCGTCTACAGGATTCCCCAAGATCCGGAGCGCCGCAAACGTTGGATCATTGTAATAAAACGCACTAGTGACCGGGCTGAAATGAAACTGTGGGATCCCGAGAGTAAAGGTTTTCGCTTATGCAGCGACCACTTCATATCAGGTACTTAAACCAACGTTTCCTCAACTGTATATGGTATTTGTTTTAAATGCTTTCATTACGATTCTTAGTGGGCTTCCTAAACTTATTTTGGCGTGGCTTTTTCTGTCTTATTACTCAGAGCAACAAGTAAACATCACGTACAACGTTGCCTCGTGATTTCTGCGTGCTGCCGTTTACGTGTTTTCTGATCACAGCAATTAACCGGCTAAGCTGTATTTAATTTTTAAGCAATGGTTGATCAATTGTCAGATCACACATAAAAAATACTTTGGATTGCTATTATCTGTCTCACCGAGACAGATCTCAGACAGATCCTGAGACGCTCCTGCCTGACATATTTATTTTATTCACGGGAAAAAAAATCAAACTAGTGATTTCTCTTGGAGTTCAGTTTATACATTCAAACAGCACAGCACTCTATTTAAACTACTTAAGTGTAAATCTGTTATTTGTCCATCCATCCATTTTCATCCGCTTATCCGGAGTCGGGTTGCGGGGGCATGTAGCGTCGAGAGGCCCTGGCTTCCCTCTCCCCAGCCACTTGGGCAAGCATCCTCCGGGGAAATCCCAAGGGGTTCCCCGGCCAGGTCCGGTAAGAAGTCCGCTCCGACAGCTTCTGGCGTTTTTAAAAAGTATCCCAGGGGCACGGTGGTCGGAGATGTTTAGTCTATTTAATTTCTGACTACATAAAACGATTTCTTCGGTTTTAAAGTGTGAAGTAAACTCCAACAAAGTAAAATCCAAGCTGATCCCGTTCACGTTCATGTGTTTGTTTACCTTTTTTACCTGCCAAAATGGCGTCTACTAACTGAGAGTCACGTGGGGTCCGGAGCTCTATTGCTCACAGCTACACATTGAGGGATTAAACAACTTAAAATAAGAACAACACTGCTACTTTTTAATTTTAACAAATGAAAGTGAAACTTAAAAGACAACTTAGACAACTTCTTATTATTTTAATGCTTTCCTGAAAAGTATCAACTGTAGCACATCAGAACCCTGTGATTAAAACCATACATTTTTTAGGACACTGTTCCTTGCTTCTTTTTTATAAATGAAAGTATTGCAACCCTATTTGAAGCTTCAAAGTACTCCAAAAACTGTTGCTATATTCCTCAGAGAAAAGTGGTAATAAGCAATCTGTAACCAGTAATCAGCCCAGTCATTATCCTAATCTGGCAGTATTCTGTTAGCTTTAGCTTAGCATCATTAATACACTTCTTAACCTCACATTGACGCAAGCAGCAGGCTGTGTCTCATGCTGCTGCACTGCATGTAATACTGGAGGATTCTGCTATGGGGCACTGTAGCGAACTCAGGCCAAATAGTGTTGATTTTGTCTGGTACAAACAAAGCAAACGTGGTGTCAGTAGAAGAGATCTTCTGCTGGTTAATTTTGAGATCATGAGAGAAAAAGACAGCAGCGGTATCATAGTTGGAATGAAGACCTCTAAACCAGACATTTCCCCACTATTGTTGCTTTAGGTCCAGCTAATGCCACCATTGACCCCTTTTACATTTGACTGGTCAAATTGGCCTCTACGCTACCCCTACTGGTCACTCACATATTGCAGCTTACGAATACATCACGTTAATTTCAGATGACGTGCACAAGCAAATCGTCAAATAAATGCAAGCTTTTCGAGGCAACCATGATAAACCTGCATATGCGTTATTAAAAGCAAGTATATTCAGGCTCTAAATGTTATACTGTGAACTTATGTGTGGAAGATCCCTTTAAAAGTCAAAGATTTTGAAGGAGTTTGTGATTTGAAACCTGATGGGAGACTTTTACCCCTGGTCTGCTTTCCTTTTACATATCCTTCATGATTCCATACGTAAAGCCAGTGTTTTCTAGCCTTCAAAATGAAAAGAGGTTTTTAACAAGTTGCATATGAGCAACATAGTGCTGGTGGTTGTTGTGGCTGATTTTATGATTACACGCTCATTTTTTCATTCAGGTCAGCATTTTTTCAGGCTTTTTAGATTCTGCTGTTGTTGGAAGCTGCAGAGTGAAAGAGTTTTAGTTGTGGCAGCTGAATGGCATGTCATATGTTGTGTATCAGGTTATGATTATAGTCTGCTCTAAACAGTATCTGTGCAATTTTGTTGTAAAGATCATTTGTACTTGCATTGTTTTATAACAGTTCTAACTCAAAACTAATCTGCACTACAAGTTGTTGCTTTGGTAATACACCTAAAACATCCATAAGGAGAAAATCCTGTTGTAAAACGTCAGGACTTTAGTGTTTGGTTGATCATTTCTTTGTTGTAAAAATGCTCCTTGGTAATACATTTTATGTCATTGGAATATCTGATTATTCACCTTTATTATGAGATATAACTAGTAGGGATAATGTATCCATGGAATGAGAAACACAAAATTCTCCGCGGTATTCTCCTGTTGGTATTATTCTAACTTATACACCTGCAACTGGTCCAGGTCGCATCAGTGTGGGCGTGTTTAGTAAACATGCCAGTCCTGCCTAAAGTCCGAGGATTTCAGAAGGAACAGAGATGAACATGAAAGATGAGGCCCAGCTGCATTCCCCCCACCCCCCCACCCCCGTTACAGAAGCACAATCATAACACGATGGGGCCACAACACAGGTGCCGTTCCACGCGGGTCTTTACTAAAATAAGGGTCCAATCAGACAAAAGTCCTTCAAATAAAAATGATTTTACCTGATTCTTCAAAGTTGAAAGAACCCCTCCAGGAAGTCCCAGACTTTATTAAATAGAATGATGTTTACATGATGAGCTGCACTTTTATTTGCTTGCATTAGCTGGAGCCTACATACGTGTCATCTTATCCCTAAACACCCTGTCAGCACCCTAAACTGGGCCATTCTTCTTACAGAAACCACATTTCTTCATAACTAAACTCAAACCCTGTAAACCAGTGTAGCACATTACTGGGACGACTTGTATTATGGTATCAGATTATTTGATCTCCCTCGGCTGTCTCAGCTGGTGAGAAAAAAACTCACATGTTCTGTTTCATCATCACATCGTTGAGATCACGAACGTGAACATGTGCACCCACAACTCACACAGGCCCAAGCCTCGGCTATTTATGATCATACGCCATTTTTCTGTTCTCTCCCCTCGACCGAAGCTCCTCCCACCGTGCTTAACCTCATCCTCCTCCCTCCAACCTTCCCTCTCACTCATGCCTTGTAATCTTAAATAGGTTTCACATGGAGCTGTGGTCAGGACTTGTTTCCCTTGGCTCAGCCATGTCACTGCAGACACTTCCTCCGAGCCTTTTTGGAAGATGAAATGTTTTATTTCTGGTTGTGGCTTTCAGCTTTGCACCCCCAACATGGTTTGGTTTTTGTATTTCTTAATTTTTTCTGTGAAAATATGAGGCATGGTGGCTGCTTTTACACATTTTATTGTTGGGCCTTTTAGTGGAGGTTTGATGCTATTCATTATTGTGTCTTTTCAAGCTATCTCAGGGAAACCGTTTTAAATACATTTGAGTTTTCTTCTTCTAAAAGGAAATTTTATGTTTCTTTTCTTAGAACCTATCAACAAATTTTATGTTTCGTTTCTTAGACCCCCCCCCCCCACCCACCCACACACACACACACACACACACACACACACGTTTAAAACAATCGTTGAATGGGTAAAAAAACACTTTTGCAAGATATTATCTTGAGTATGAATGGCATTCATCATTTATTCCTAATTAACAGATGTTACATAAAACAAGGTACATTTCTTTGATAACTGTTTTTTTCCCTGTATTTTATCAGCGTCCACTCAATAACAAATCATATTCCACCAAGGAGCATTTTACATCTTTCCTTTTGCAATAAGCTAACGTAAAAACACATGAACAAACCCTCCCTTAGCTGGCACTTCTGAATGGTGAAGGTTTGAGTTTTTGCAGGTAGACATGCATGCATTCATCGTGCATGCTCTGGTTTGTGTGAATAAATATACATGCATTTGTGTCATCCATCTGCAGATTATCTAATAAGTGTGTGTGTGTGTGTGTGTGTGTGTGTGTGTGTGTGTGTGTGTGTGTGTGTGTGTGTGTGTGTGTGTGTGTGTGTGTGTGTGTGTGTGTGTGTGTGTTGACTGAATTAAACACTGTTTGTTGTGCTCTGTTTTATGTGTTTGTCAGGCTGTTTGTGCTGTAAGATATGTGTGCAGGACTTGTGGAGTGATGGAGGAGAGGTTTTTCTGAGGGAGGAGGAGCAGGAGGGGGAGTTGTTGGGGCTCGCTTCTGTAAATGTGGCCGTTTGTGTGTGTGAGAGAGGGGTTGAAGGAGGAGGGGATGAGTGGATGGAGCCCACTGCAGACTCAAGGGTGGATTGATAGTAAACACACACTCCAGGTTTAGTGGATCTGCTGCCGGTAGCTCGGCTAACAAGCCCTTCATTAAGGCCGTCTGATACACTCACTGAGCGCCTTTGTTGAAGTAGGAAGTGAAAAGTACACCAGACAGATTTGACCTGAGAACGTTGGTATGCACTTCCAGTAGTTGCAAGCTTTTTCCCTCTCTCCCTCTCCCTCTCTTTCCACTTTAAGAAGGGTTTATTTTTGTCGAGCTGAACAGGTTGTCTTATGGTTTGTGCACCGCCTCATTTCCTCCAGGGGGGAAAACTATGTTTACAAATCTACTTTACAGTGTTGGATGTGTGCGAAAACCTTGTAAGAGTCTAAATGTGCCTCTGCAGTTTTGCTCAAGTGTAGATATGTAATTGTTATTCACAGGATAAATATCTCAAAAAGTTATTTAAAAATATGTATTTGGTTGATTATTTGTTGTAACAAAGCTTGTTGATAATAAATCTTCTGTTATTACAAATCCTGCTTAGTCACCTTTGTGACAAGGTGTAATTTGTAAGGCTTGTTGATCCTTGGAACGAGAAACACATTGAAATGCATGCAGCACACTCCCTGTAGTGTCCTCCTGCATTTCTTCGCCCTTCTTATAAACTTCAAGTGCAACCAGGTGTGTGTCACAGGTGTGTATTTCATAAGTGGCCAGTCTAGCTTTCCTAGGACATAAGATTTATTGCCAAAAAGCATTTTTACAACAAAGAAATGACAAACAAGATCTATTTCACTGTACTTATCACAGTTTTGTACACTTTTATAACACAACTGATAATCTATTAAGACTGAAGTTTATATATTTTTTTATTTTATGGATGCTATTTCACCATCTTGTCTCCAATATTTATTGATTGCACATTTTTGTGCTGCTGATTTTCCATCACTAAGTTTATTAAGTTGTCTTTTAAATATATTCTCTTCTTTAATCTTTCATTCATTTTATTTCACTCATATATTTTCTTAAAAGTCTTAAAAATTCCAGGTCTGTTTTATTACAGTCATTTCTTATGTAATCACTTATTTCCTGTTATTCTCACATACGTCTTGTTACCATTTTCTCCTAACACCGCTTTAAATCCTCTCCGGGTAAAACATTGGATGGATGGTGGTGCATTCACCCTGTATATGTTTGATGCTTTCAGCTTGGTGTAGCTGTGTGCACCAAGCAGCACGATGGAGGGTGTAGTTGGGACTGGGGAGTGGAGTGCAGTC
>NC_091741.1:71533862-71558862 GCF_043380555.1 Nothobranchius furzeri | reverse complement strand
TGGAGCTTTCATATGAAGTTGATTTGAGTCTAAACATAAAATCATTAAGCAAAGAACTATAAAAGACAGAAAAACAACACTAGAAGATGTAAACCTTACAATCTGGTGATATGTAGGTCAATGACAGCGGTTCCGTGCACTCATTTAAACGTTGTTATGACGGTAAATGATCAGAATCAAACGGAGATACCTTGGTGGTGGCCGGGGGAGGAATGGACCGAAGCGGTGGGGGTCCCTGAGGGAGGCTGGTCCACATCTCCACTGCTTTGTGCCCCCCCACTGTAGGACTCATAGCTGCCAGGGGCCGGAGGGCTTTGGTCGTAGTACGGGTGGATGTTGTTTTGGACTCCAGCTAATCAGGAAAACGGTAAGAGGAAGAGGCAAGACACTTTCAAGATCTGAATTTACATAAATTAGGAGCGAAGTTACTCTGGAAATAAAACTGGAAAGAAAGTAAAAAACAGAAAGGACAGTCATTTGAATTATAATCAAAGTAGACAACCTTCTGTATTATTAAAATGGGCATTTTAGGTTGTATATATATATATATATATATATGTTTTTTGTTTGTTTGTTTGTTTAAAGGAGCCTAGTAGCAACAGTATAACCCAAAGGAAAGAATGACGTAATTTGTTACACATTTTAAAAACTGAACAAAATCAGAAATTTCCATTTCCACATCCAAAACCCATTACATCACAGAGAGTACACCACACCATTCCAATTACATCTGGTTGTTATTTAGGCATGACCCGGTAGCTCCACTCACCTGTGCTTCCTTTCCCATTGACTGTCGCCGTAATCTGTGCATGTGCGCTCGTGTTATACCTGGGCTGTAGAGCCGTAGAGGAAGGCGGAGGTGTTGAGCTGTACTGATGTAAAGGTGCTCCCACCTGGGTGGTCATGGCCCCAGGTGTGGAGGGGCTTTGAGACGAACTGAGGGTCCCATGCTGACTACTGCCAGGAGCAGACAGATATGAAACGTTTGGGTGGATGGGAGCTGGTGCTAAGGCCAGACTGGAATGCTGCTGCTGATGAAGCTGTGCTGGGGGGGCTTGGTATGACTGCTGACCATAGTAGGAACCTGGAGGGGCAAAGGGCGGCTGTTGCTGCTGGAATGGCTGCTGTATGTACTGGGCATTAGAAGATGGGGGTGCCGAAGATGGGATGGAGGCATAAGGTTGAGAAGGAGGGCCTGTGCTGTAAGAAGGTGCTACATGATGTTGTGGGAGGTGCTGCTGCTGCTGCTGTTGATGGTTATTCCAGTAGTAGTCGATACTGTGGGCACTGTTTGTGATTGCTTTGCTGGGAGCTGAAATGTTCTGACCAGGGATAGTGGGGTAGCTTTGGTGCTGAGGAGGGGCACTGTAGTAGCCTGTGGGTGGGTACATGGATGGGTAGTTCTGTAGTGGACCTGAACAGGAGACAGAATGTCAAACAGTAACATTATTGACATTAATAAAGTTCAGAATGATAAAAAATAAGAAAACAGATAAGACTGGAGCAGCCCACTGATTTTTCAATTACAGCTGGTTTCCACCTGCAGTGCAGCTCTCTCTAGGTCCAGCTGAGGAGGGAGGTTAAAAACATCTCGTTTCAGACAAACAGAAAAGCATGTTTGCAGTTAAAGCAATACTACCTACATTCTGTCCATTTCATTAAAGCTTAATCTACCTGTCAAATGTGTCTGTTGGATTTCCACGAATAAAATCATCCACATCCAACCGGTTTTTCTGATTTTAAAAGTGTTTGATTTATTAGAAAGTTCATTTTTATTCACTGTGTCTAAAAAACATTATAAATCGGCTACATCTGGAGAACTAAACCACATTTATCAAAAGTGCTGATTTCATGCAGCCTGTGTACTGTGTGTATTTTTGTATCTATGAAAACCCAGAATCATTTATTCATGTTGCTGTTCTGCAAAATGCCCAATAAACTGAATAAATCAGAACTCTGGGGTGCTTTTATAAAATCCTGAAAAAATAAATGAAGACAATAAAAAGTGTCTGGTGACTGAAACTGATTCCTGCTGATAACAAATTTGTGAAAGTTTTTACTCCCAGAACTTCGACATGAGTAGTGGGTAAAATCGGTATCAGCAGGTCAGAGATGAACAAGAATCAGAAATTGGTGCTGGCCATCAAATCCGGAAGAGTATGAAAATAATTTTATTATTATTATTTCCTATAATTTCCATTGTTGATGACTGATATCAGTCGAAAAATATGGCTCAGAACACCCACAGGCTCAGTAACATGCAGAGACCTTGATCTTTTTATACCAAAATATGGATTTAAAACTAAAAGCAGCAGTATTTCTAAATGTATAATGGTCACTGCTAAAATGGATCTGTAACATTCCTCTACAAATATCATCACCAACATCTGCAATATTACCACTATCGTTATTATGTGCAATAATTATCTGGATTATCTTGTTAACAATTATGCTCTCGTGTGATATATTTTGTGACTGCTGCTATCCTCTGTTCTTGAGCTGTTGCAATAATGCAATTTCCCCACCGAGGGACAAATAAAGGTATTCTTGTTGTGTTGTTGGGATTCCGAATATGGAACAATGTAAGGAAATAGCACACATGCAACAAGAGCTAAATACATTTAAAGGAGCCACAGTTTTCTCCTGAAAATCATACTGCAGCTTGTACCCGAGAGTTGGAGCGTATTACTAGTTTAATACGCACTGTTTATACCCCAAAGTTGTTATCAAAAGGTTTAACACTGTCAGTGAAATACTTGTCATGGGTAACGTCACTTATCTCTAGTCTCATGAAGATGCGCAATATGCACTCTACTAGCTAGCACTAGGCTAACTAAACATATGTGTTTCCAGTTATTTCCAGTGTGTTGCGTTAGCTTCTTAGTTAGCGAATGTTAGCCCTGTGCTAGCATTAGCATAAATCCTGACTTTTCCCAAATTTATTCATCGTGTTCTTTCCAATTTTATTCAACGGTGAAAACCAAGAGTCACGCTGGACGAAATGTAAATAAAATAAAATAAATCCCAAGACAATGTCAAAATGTCATCACACGGATAGAATGCTAACGCTAACGGGCTGGCTCGTCCCATCACCCCGGCCTGTGTTACCATTCTGACGGGGTGGCGCAGCTCCACCGTTCGGTGTTGAGTTCGGGTTGTAGCCGGCGGAGCTGTTGAGGTTGGTGTAACCCGGCGCAGACATCGCCCTGTCCTCCCGTCTTTAAGTCCGCAGATAGACGGGCGAATACACATAAACGATCGTCAGTGTCCCCAAACTCTGGTTCGCCTTTGCCTCTTAGGCGAAATGGAGGCTGCTGGTGGTCGGAGACCCGGGCAGCCCGGTAGGTCCGCTCGGCTGAGAGCAGAAGCCTCCAGTCCGGGATGCTGAGCAGCTTAGCGGACACCTGCTTGTGTTCATGTCAATCCCTCTTGCGGCGTTGCTATGCAAGTGTGTATCATCTACTAAGTGGTGTTTAATCTGTTTATATGAAATAATTTGTACTTTTAAGACTGTATTTGTCTTATATTTAAATGTTTAGCCGATTTTGACTGATAATACACAAGTATCAGAGTACACAAAGTGTTTCACAGCTGATTTGTTAAATATGTTTTTTAATCTCATTTTCCTTTCATACTTAATTTACTTTATTCCAGATTTGTCTGTTTTGGGGTTATTACAGTTCAAGTGTGACACACAGGTGCATTGCTGCATAGGCAACACCTGCAGCACTTCTAGAGCATTTAACAGTAGGGAAGTAGGGGTAGACCGTTGTTTAAAATTTTTAATATATCCGCACCAGTCCATATTTGTCTTTAGTCAAGCCGAATTAAAGCCAGGCGCATTAAGCATTTATTTGAATTTAATTGAAATGTATTTTTACGTTCACAAACAACATTTGCATGATAAATACTTGAACTTAACTTTATGTGTCTGACTTTAACACTGAGCAGTGCACAAAGTTAAGATTGAACAGTTAGTCAAATTCAGAGATCAAAAACTGATTCAGCTTCAGAAATGTCGGGCATCAACTGATGTTGCTAGTGACATTTTAGCATGAAAATATGGTGAAAAACATCTGGATATAGGCCATGAAAATCAGCCATAAAAATCGGCTGACCATGTCTCCTACATTTCAGCGATAGAAAAACTAATATCGGCCTCCAATGAGAAGCACACGCTGAGTCCTGTGTATCAAAATATTTTGTCTGAGCAAACGACCATATTAAACTGTAGGGGTTTCATAGTGTTTATTCAAGTTCAGAGTTGTGAGCTGAAAAAAAAACCCCCAGTGAAAACAATCTGAAACTGTGTTTATAATTACTGATGGTATAACCATATTGACATAATTAAAATGTATACAATTCATCCAGCAGACATGTTCTCACATTATCTCAGTAAAAGATTAAAAGGGGTCACAAATACATTATTCAGATTTCTTTCCTTTAAAATCTGAATTCAGACCTGGAGAAATTGTCCATTTCCTTAATTCACAAGAAAATCAACATTTCTATAGTTCTGGAGTCTAGTCAGTCATGCTGCTTAATATCCTGGGGAATTCTGGCCCGTTTTTCAGTACACTCGCACTCTTCTTTGTGATGTGGGGTGTCGGAGGTCATCTCGCTCTGAGCCTGTCCTTTAGATTGACAAGTTGGACAGCAGGCAGTGTGTCCCTCCTGTCTGCAGCAAGGACAGGACAGCACTAGCTGGCAGCAGAACCGAGTGCTACAGAGCTCATACTGATCCCACGGACAGCCACAGTACCTGCAGTCTGAACACAGACACTCAAATATAAAAACCATTGCTTGAATAATGTTTATTTTTCTGATCTTATTAGCCTTTTAAAAAAATTTCTAAATTAATTCAGGTTGGTTTATTTAGAAACTGACCTGAAATGATGTCATCATTCGAGGAGATTGTGTAGCGTTCATCAAACACAAAAAGTTTCCCTCGATAGAAACCTTCTGGAAAATGTTCCAGGTACTTGTGGATTCCACCTTTCAGTTGGTAGATCTCTTTACACACATCCTGCAGACAAGTCAGAGGACACACACATTCAACACTAACAAGCATTTCAAGATAAGGCTGCAAAAATGTAAGAAAATCAATCACAAGTGCCATCCTGTGGAGACGAGTGTCCTCCATAGGATGGCCGAGCTCAGCTCTTATGATAGAGACAGGGAGAGGAACACGATGAGGGGAGCCAGCTGAGGTGGTTCAGGCCTTTGGTTAGGATGCCTCCTGTGAAATTCCTGGCTAGAGGCTGACCGATATGGTTTTTTTAATGCCGATGCAGAGTTTTAAAGAATTTTGTTGCTGATGGCTGATATCTAAAGCCGATTATTAAGGCTGATATATGTACGTTTTAACAGCCTAACGATTGTGAAAGCCATCTGAACTGTGTGAAATATTAATTAAATAATCAATAAATCTCTTACTATTTACTGAACTTCAAATATAAAACAAACTCAAAACATTTTTAAAACAATGTGTTGGGGTCCTTTTGGGGTGCCTGACTTATTGTTTTTAATCAGATTTTAAAATTAATTTCGGACAATGGCCGATGTAGAAAAAACTGAATATATCGGCCGGCCTCTACTCCTCGGGTAGATGTTTCAGGCACGTCCCGCTGGCAGGAGGGCCCAGAAAACATCCAGAACATACTGGAGGGATCAGATCTCCAGGCTGGCTCCACAAGAGGAGGGGGTGAAAGTGGCTGCTGCCCCCATGATCCGGACACAGATCGTTGGAAAAAGGCATGCACAAGTTCCTCTGGTGTTAACCTTTAAATCAAATCGGTTCCACAAGAAGCTTTCAAAAAAAGAGAGATTAATAAACCGCATGACGATCTTACTTTTGAGCGAAGGTAGGCAGAGCCACGCTCACAGCGAATCCCTCCGGTGCAGTACATGAGGACCTTCTTGTCCCTGAACAGCTCCAGGTTCTGGTCGACGTAATCCGGGAAATAACTGAATTTACGGATATTTGGGGCCAGGCATTGAGTAAACTGTCCCTGAGGAGAAAATAAAATCTAATTCATGGAATCAATCTGGCTTTGTGCCACAAAATATTACACAAACTCCCAAGACCAACGTCTGATTTCACAACCAAAGCAATCACCAGAAACAG
This sequence comes from Nothobranchius furzeri, assembly GCF_043380555.1. Classification (NCBI taxonomy): domain Eukaryota; kingdom Metazoa; phylum Chordata; class Actinopteri; order Cyprinodontiformes; family Nothobranchiidae; genus Nothobranchius; species Nothobranchius furzeri. The sequence goes on along the minus strand of NC_091741.1, from coordinate 71,552,735 downwards.
TGCTAAAATGACACAAAGCTCTGAATTCAACATCTATTTTAAACAATGCTTCCACAGATGTGAAGTTCTACAGAACAAAGAAGTTTTCATTTCCACGTGAATTGTGGGAGCTGTTGGACCTCGGGGATCTTGTGTAATAAGGCACATGCTGCTGACTAAACGTGTTCCGCAAAGACGCATTTATTTAATTTCTCACAACGATAAGAATCACATCAAACACAATCGGTTTCTGCAGATGAAACACCAAACACCTCAGTGTAGTGTTTTAGTGAAGATCCTGCTTGGCTTAAAAAATAAAATTACTACTCACAATTTTGCTCTCGTAAAAGTTGCGACAGTCCAAGAGGATGGTGTCGTTACACAAATCCCCTTTAGCCAAAGCAGTCTCCACTTCTTTATGAAACTCTTCTGGTTCCAGGTGAACTCCTGAGACGTCAAACAGAAATTAAGCTGGCCCGACAACAAAAACCCACTAAAAACAGCAAAATACAACTAAATTTGGCAGTTCTCCCTATATTAGATCTCACTGTAGCACTTGTTGCACAAACCTGCCATTTGGTAGGAAACAACATCAGGATCCACACCCATTGGGACAATCTCCTTAAAGACCCCGACCTTCAAATGTCTAAAACACTCAGCACCACCATCACTGGTCTGAACAGACACCAACACACAGAAGATTATAAATACTGGCAATAATAATGATTTCAAGACATTTTTAAAGTTTAAATTGGGCTCTCACAGGGAATGAAATGTTAACAACATGCAACATGACTGCTTTTCCTCTAATTCTGACCTTAAAATCCTCTTTCTCCATCTTGAAGAAAGGATGTGAAAGCATTGCATTGATGTAAAGATCAGTGGCCACGTTGGTACCACCAACTGTCCCGTTGATGCCTTCTGCTGCTACCCTTACCTACAGAAGATGATTGACATTTTAACTACTTAAATGTTTCTTTAAAATCCTCTATTTTCTGATATGATGTGCTAGAGTCTAGCTGAAAGGGTTTTCTTACCTTGCCGGTTAGGTGAAGTGACTCACACAGAGCTTCCTGCCATGCACAGACAGCATGTGGATCGTCCACTTCACAGTAACAATAATAGAGCAGAACCTTCCCAGGACCACTTCATAAAAACAAGAAATAAACAATCTGCATATGTTGAAATCTGATCAAATCTATAAAGGGGATGGATATAGATATGTATATACTCCATTCTGTTTACTTTTTTAGTTCACCCTCAGGGATGTGGCTGATATCTGGTATCCACATTGAAATGTCCACTGCCTCCGTCTTTTTCCCTTTCAGCTGCTGTGTTTCTGTGTCTTTTTCCAGCTGGCTTAGCAAATGTTCATATGTGGCCTGCGTGAGCTGCTGTATACTAGAATTGTGAGTTTTGGCCACATGTTGGTGAATCTCAGCATGTTCGACGAAGGTCAGGCTACAGCAGCACCAAGATGTGCTTCCTTTTCCTGCACACTCCTTCTTCGATGCTACGAAGGCAGCAAATGACTGTGAAAAGGAAGAAGCACGAATGGCATTTAGTTTAAGTAAATGTGTGCAAAATTCTAAGTTTAATGTGGGATGAAGTTTGTCGCTGCAGGTTATTTTGTTTTTATTTTGATACCTAACATTTGTCAGACATGTAAACAGATAAAATAAATGCTGCATTTACAACTATTTAAATAAACCAGTATTTACATAATATAAGTTCAACTTTATTTATTGAGCGCTTTCACATGCCCAGGAGGACAAACAAAGCGCTGTACACCAATACAAAAACAGCATTCAAATCAGAAATACACAAAAAAGTATACATTATTATTATAACTTAGCTCATCATAAAGCCAACAAACGGTCATTGTTTTTTCCCCACCTTTCTTCTGCAGAAACTGTAGTATCTTCTTTGTGAGGCAGAAAGTTGTCTCTCCTGTTTTAATCCATTACTTGTCGAAAAATCAACATCCAAATTCATGAAGCAGCCGGTTTCAATCGCTTCCATCCTAACGAAGCTGTTAAACACTGCCAGTTAGTCGATTTTTTGTCTAAATTAAATACATTTTAAGACAGTGATCGTGCCTTGCTGTCCTAACATTTATTTGCTGCCATCTTACCAAACATAAACTCTCAAACACGGTGAGGAAAAAAAGGTCACAAACGTGTTTCCGACAATGTCGGACGAAATAGGAGGACGGACTTTTCATTTGACCTCGTGCTGCCCCGGAAGTTCTCCACTTGAATCATACCGCTGTTATTTTTCTGCGGTGGTTTCTGCGTTGCACAGGCTAAATTAACTAAGTATCAGCTAGTTCGTCCGACTTGCTGCTTCGTTTCATATCGGTTTTTTCTTTTGGTTGTCTTGTGTGGATTTTAAAGTGGCCTAATATGTCCCGGAGACGACACAGCGACGAGAATGACGGTAAATCGGCGGAGATTCAGTCACACTTTAGGCTAATAGGCTAACATTAGCGTGTTTTCCTTTCCTTCACCCATGTTGGTTATTTGTTTTGCTAATACACGTGGAGTTTTTGGATAGCTTCCATCAAAATTAAAAAGAGCAAACTCGTTATCAGCTGACATTTGTGCAAAACTAAACAGCGAAGCTGAATGAACAGCGTAAGACAACCGCCAATAACCTATGCTGTTACTGTTAGCTGATTGATGGCTAACTAAACTGATATGGAGGCGGTACCAATGAGTAAAAGATACACAACCTGATAATTGGATCATTTCTGGTAAGTTGTTAAAAGTGTAAAACTGAGTCGGAAATTAATCCTGACACGTCATGTGGTGAGCTAAACTGCTAACAAGCATCATTCTAGAGAAAATATTTGATTTCCAGTGTCTGTCCTATTGATTTTGTTAAAGCAGTGCGTATTCCATTTTTAAACGTTTCTCCCTTTTGCTTGTACAGAAATGTGTTCACAGTTGAACCCATGTATAATATGCAGATGCTGGTAATGGAAAACAAAACATGGAATGAGAAAAATCTTAAATAGTCATGTAACTGCCTAAAAGTATGTGTGAGCTTCAAGTGAATGTTTCAGAAACCTTCCATTGTTGTCAGTTTTATTTAAAGTCCCATTAGTCATCATCGCACACTGGTGAAATTACATCTCTGCATTTGACACATCCTTGTGGGCAGCAGCGAACTGCAGCGATGGCTGCACTTGGGAACTATTTGGTGGTTTAGTCCCCCAATGCAGTCCCTTAAAGCTGAGTGCAGGGAGATATTGGGTCCCATTTTTAAAGTCTTTGGTATGACCCAACCAGATTTGAACCCTGATTTCCTAGTCGCAGGGTGGAGACCCATACCACTAGGCCACTGAGAAGGTTTGTCAAGCAGATAATGTCTCATTGTCAGTATGTCCTCAACAGGTCAAAATAGCAAGGATTAAAAGCCTTGAACTTCACTCTGGAACAGAATAATTGCTAAAGTATTGACATTCTCCTTTTATAATGCTGCTAACAGATTAATTATCTAAAAAGGGGCTCATGTGTTGATGTGAGTTAGGAGAAGAAACTTTCTCATACTCCGTAAACTGTGTTAAAGGAATCAACTTTGATGTGTTGCTCATTCTTTTGCGCAAGTCTTTACGCCTTATCAAGACACTCACACACACACACTTGGCCTGTCATCTTCAATAGATAATACTGTTTTGAACATTAGGATTAGATGTTCTTGTCTACTGAACTAGAGTGAGTCTGAACTCGGACACTTGTCTGCCCCCTGATGCCATGCAAGGACACTGGGTTATGGTGTGGCGATGTCTGTGTCTGGTGACCTTAACAGAGGAATACCTTTATTGGGTTACAATGATGAAGTTGCTAAAAGGCACTGCTTCGATTAAAAAGTGTAAGCTTTTAAACATCAGCTTAATTTCTGTTAATCTAGGTGTTTCTTAGCACAACACAACCTTTATCAAATAAATATGCAAGTGTTTACATGTATTACTCATTTACGCAGATTCTGTTGGTGTTTTCTGTGGTGTCGGTCAGAGTTTATGAACATGTGTTGATTGTGTGACTCTTTTACCCACCAGGAGGTCAAGCTCACAAGAGGAGGAGAACTTCTGAACCTATTGAGATTGAAGATCGTCTGGAATCCCTGATATGTCGTGTTGGGGAGAAAGTAAGAGCAGACAGACAGAGAGATGCTCTGAAATCTCCATCACTTGACTCTGTTGTATTTTGTTATTAACAGAGTACATCATCCCTCGAGAGCAACTTGGAGGGCCTTGCGGGCGTCTTAGAGGCAGATCTTCCAAACTACAAAAACAAAATTCTGCGTATTTTATGTTCTGTGTATGTTTGTATAGGTTATTGCTTTCTGATTAATAAAGAGGCATTCAGAAGGCAGACTTTACTAAAGCACTGTGTGTCAACAGCGCCCGCCTGCTACCTGAGAAGCTTACCGTCTACACAACCTTGGTCGGCCTTCTCAACGCCAGGAACTACAACTTTGGAGGCGAGTTTGTGGAGGCCATGATCAGACAGCTGAAGGAGACCCTGAAAAACAACTTGTACAATGAAGCTGTTTACCTGGTAAAGCTGATTTTCACACAATAAATCTTCACAAAAGGGAGTTTAAAATTCATCATGATGGGTTAATTTTTGGTTTTCAGGTGCGTTTTCTGTCTGACTTGGTCAACTGTCACGTGATTGCTGCTCCTTCTATGGTGGCCATGTTTGAAAACTTTGTGAGTGTTACTCAGGAGGAGGATGTCCCACAGGTAATCAACAGTTTCTGATCAATATGCCTGCTTCTGAGTACTTAAAGATTGTTATAATTGCTTGTACATATTTTATATGAGAACAGTCCTTTGTCTAACGTTTTTATCTTATCTGTTTTTCTTTGGTGTAAAGCTAATTATGTGTCTGTTGCTAATGCCTCTTGCCAGACCCTTGTTGTAAATGAGAATGAGTTCTCAATTGACTCATCTGGTTAAATAAAGATTCAGTAAATAAATAAAGGTAAACGTGAACTTGGGTTATGTCATTCTGATTCAGTTATTTGGGAAACAGATTTGTTCAGAATTGTTAACAGATTACAGTCAAATATATTTCATAAGATTATGACGTGATTTATGATTAATCAACACATTTGGGACTAATGATTCTCATATGGACCTGGCTGCATTACATGTGTGTCTTACGGGGGTGTAACTGGTCTCCTTGTTTCCTCAGGTTCGGTCTGACTGGTTTGTGTACGTTGTTCTGTCCTGTCTGCCCTGGGTTGGTAAGGAGCTTTATGAGAAGAAGGACGTTGAGATGGACCGACTACTCAGCCAGATCGAAGGCTACCTCAAGTGAGACTTCTGCCTTTTTTTTTCTCTATTCTTTACTGTTTTACATTCTCATTATTGAAAGAATGGTTTAATCCAATGAAATAATTTCATTCTACATTTAGCTCTGTAATGCCATTATATTTTCAGGAGAAGAGTCAAGACTCATGTTCCCATGCTGCAGGTTTGGACTGCAGAGAAACCCCACCCACAAGAAGAGGTGAGTCTCCCCAGTCCATTTCTGATCTGTTGTGTTTCTCACCACAAAGCTTCCGTTTGCAACTATTCCCTCCATGTAGAGCTCTGATCTAATAATTAGTCAGAATAAACAAGGCTACTTATGAAAAATGAGTCCTGAAGTTTTGCCGTTCCTGATCTTGTTGTTTTTTCTTAATTGACTTGAGTTTGTATGCGTTATAACTAATCTGTCCATGTGTTTGTGTTCAGAAAGACAAGCATCAGTTAAACCAGTATATATCACTGGGCTGTGGTTGTTGTTGCCTAAATGTTGGCGTGCGTTTTTAGTTTCTTTTTAGATGTTTCGGGACGACGGTGGCACAGGAGTTAAGTGTTCACCCCGTAATCGGAAGGTTGCAGGTTCGAGCCTTGCTCAGTCTGTCGCTGTCGTTGTGTCCTTGGGCAAGACACTTAACCCCCCTTGCCTGCTGGTGGTGGTCGGAGGGACCGGTGGCGCCTGTGCTCGGCAGCCTCGCCTCTGTCAGTGCGCCCCAGGGCAGCTGTGGCTACATCCCCACCAGTGTGTGAATGTGTGTGTGAATGGGTGAATGACTGATTGTGCTGTAAAGCGCCTTGGGGGTTCCAGGACTCTAGAAGGCGCTATATCAAATACAGGCCATTTACCATTTTTGCCATGTCCTTCTCTGAGTTACAGAGTTTCACTTTAGTGTTTCTCCAGTTCCCTCGGGAATCTGGAACCTATGTAGAACTTTTCCCAATTTGGTGACCTTGAGGAAGAAAGTGTGAGAAATGTGGGAAAACATTGAGATGTTTTTAAGACACTTTGTCACACCAAAAATGCACAACAGTTGTCAGTGTTGATGATAATGTTGAACTCAGCAGAGGCAAAACCTGAGTCATACATAGCAGCACAGTTTGTTGAAAATCCCAATATTTCTCATCATTCTCCACCTCCAACAGTTACGTTCCTCAACATTGCATAAAGTTTTAAAACTGATGCAGAGTCGTCTATGTAACCTAAAAATCCCATCCCCATGATATGCTAGCCTAACTTCACCCAGCTGTTGACCCTCCGCAGAGTAAGAAAACACTTGGAGCCTGCTGCTGTTTCTTCAGAAACCTGCTCTGTGTGTTTTAGTACTTGGACTGCCTTTGGGCTCAGGTCCAGAAGCTGAAGAAGGACCGCTGGCAGGAGCGCCACATCCTTCGTCCGTACATCGCCTTTGACAGTGTCCTCTGTGAGGCCCTGCAGCACAACCTCCCCCCCTTCACTCCACCAGGCCACATGCCTGACGCCCAGTACCCGATGCCCCGCGTCATCTTCAGGATGTTTGACTACACTGATGCCCCAGAGGTCCGTTCGTCTCTTTGTTTCATAACATAATTAGTTCAACTTGTTTGGGTCGGAAACTGGTTAAAAAGCAGCTTTACTCAGTAACCGACTAGTTATACTGTTCCGTACCCCTCTTCTTACTCACATAGTTGCATATCTGTTCTCTACAGGGGCCCGTCATGCCCGGCAGCCATTCTGTGGAGAGGTATGTCATAGAAGAAAACCTGCAGTGTATTATCAAAACCCACTGGAAGGAGAGGAAAACATGGTGGGTGGTGAGCCCTATGAAATCATCCTTTCTATAAAACATGAAGGTTACATGTGAGGCGTCTATCTGACCTTCTATTCGTAACCTTCCAGCGCTGCCCAGTTACTCAGTTATCCAGGAAAAAACAAGATCCCTCTCAACTATCACATTGTGGAGGTAAACTTCTTGTTCTTTCACTGGAGCCAAAAGAAAACAACAGTTTGATCAAATAAGAGTTACTGATTTGTTTCAGGTGATTTTTGGAGAGCTTTTCCAGCTGCCTTTGCCTCCTCACATAGACGTCATGTACACCACACTGCTGATCGAACTCTGCAAACTTCAGCCGGGGTCGCTGCCCCAAGTCGTATCTTTTTATAATGTTACCCGTATCGGGGGGAAGTGTATCGAGTGTTTTTGTGCAGATTATTGAAGGGGACAAAAGGATTCACTCATCTTCTAATGAAAACCAGGTGTGTGTTTTATCATTGTGGCAGATTTAACCTTAACATGAGTGTGATAGTTGGCTCAGGCCACAGAGATGCTCTACATGAGACTGGACACCATGAACACCACCTGTATAGACAGGTAAGGGACTGCATATTTAACAGGATATCCCCTAGAGGTCTGTCAACAGCACTCCAGTCCACACTCATCACTTCCCCTTTGTTATTGAATAGATTTATCAACTGGTTTTCTCATCATTTGAGCAACTTCCAGTTTCGATGGAGCTGGGATGACTGGTGGGTGATTATTTTACAGGCACTTTTATGAAATCAGGAAAAAGGTGTTAATTAAATGTTAAATATGTTTGTGGTTGAAGGTCCGACTGCTTGACCCAGGATCTGGAGATGCCTAAGCCCAAGTTTGTCAAAGAGGTTCTGGAGAAGAGCATGAGGTGATAACAGAGCTGCATTACTGGGGTGGCTTAGATAAGCTGTCAGCAGTCTGATTATACTTGTTTGTTCTTATTCAAGAATATTTCAGTGTGAGACATTCACTCTTGTGTTTCTACTCTTGGACAAGTTTCTTTTAGCTCAGTGTTATTTTATTTTTTATTTTTTGCATCACTTTCAGACTTTCCTACCACCAGAGGATAGTGGACATCGTCCCTGCAACTTTCTCAGCTCTCATTCCCGCTGAACCCCTTTTTTCTTATAAGTACGAGGATGAGAGTTCTGGTAGGAATTCTGATGTTTTATGTTATAAACATTTTAAAGAAACTTTCTGAAAACAGTTTAAGATGTTAGTGTTGTTTCCTTTATAGAATCCTAATAATAAATCAAATCTTTGCTTTCCCACAGCTTCGTTACCAGGTTACCCCGTCTCCATCACCGTTGGAAATGCCATCAAGAACCGAGCGTCCAATGAGGAAATCCTCGCCATTCTCAAGGAAGTCCCCAACCCAAATCAGGAAGACGACGACGGTTTGTTTAACTTTAACTTTACATTGTTTTTCAGAAAATCCTTTAAAGAGGTTCTTCACTCCTATTTTTAATACATTAGCGGTGGTCTCTAGTAGGAATAAATGCCTTGTAAGTTGTACTCTGGGGGAAAAAAAGCTCCGGTGCACCTGTTTCAGAACGGAGAATTAAACCAGAGGAGAAAGTGTTTATGTTTATTTATTTGGCAGACGCTTTTATCCAAAGCGACTTACAATTTATAACCTATAGCAGTGGTTCCTAACCTGGGGGTCCCAACCCCCACAAGGGGGCGCCAAATCCTCTCAGTGGGTCGCCAGGACCTCTCCTTTTTAAGGGGTTAAAACTTCATTTATTACTTGTTTATAGCCTACATTTTGCTCACGTTTTTTTTCATGAGTGAAAAGTTTACTGATATTAAGACAGGAAATAATTAGTACAGAAAAAGTAACACACTTTTAAGAACATTTTGCTCAGCTCACTGTGTCAAAAGTTCACTAAAGATGGGACTGGTTGATTAATCACAGCCTTTACAGTAAATAATCTAGTATAAACAGTAATATACACATTTAAGTACATTTTGCTCAGTGTATTGTGTATGTGTCAAACGTTTATTGAAAGGAATGATTGATTTATCAGTGTTTACAAGAAACAATGTGTTCAGAAAAGTAAAACAAACTGTCAAGCACATTATGCTCTGTTTGGTTTTGTTAATGACTTTGTTCTGTACTGGAGCCTACAATTACTGTTATCTATTGAATCAAAGCATATTAAAATGTGCTTGAACAATTTTATCATTTCTTAATATTATTTGTACTGGTTGAGAGAATGGGAGGGGGTCGTCAAAAATTTTACTTGTAAAAAACGGGGTCCCTTGGGAAAAAGGTTGGGAACCACTGACCTATAGGGCATGTTGTGATCTGTGGGGGAAACCGGAGTACCCGGAGGAAACCCACGCATGCATGGGGAGAACACGCAACTCCACGCAGAAAGGCTGCAGCCGAGTTTCGAACCTGCAACCTTCGTGCTGCGAGGCAACAGTGCTAACCACTGTTCCACCATGCAGCCCAGCCTACTGAAAGTAGCTTCAGACGACAAGATTTGGAGTCTTATTTCCGTATTTCTGGATATCTCTCCTTCGTTTGGATAAGAACAACACAACTCTGCCACTGACTTGCAATGTGGATGTTTTATCTCCACAACTTACACAAGCCTGGAGGAGTTCTGCTGTGTGGTGGAGTTGCTAATGCATGATTTTCACTTCTGTCAGAAGCTAATGCAAGAGATAGGTGTAGAATATTTTCATGAATTCTGTTGCTGTTTGATTTGTTTTCAGATGAGGGGGAGAGCTTCAACCCTCTGAAGATCGATGTGTTCCTGCAGACCCTTCTCCACCTGGCAGCTAAGTCCTTCAGCCACTCCTTCAGCGCCCTCGGCAAGTAAGTTCAACCCATAGCTGCTGTTGGGTTTTTAACCAACATGTTCTGAATTTTTTATGCTTCTATCACCAACTTTGCCAACACAGGGCCAGTGCTGTTTAGCGCAGGGAAACAAAGACAAGCTGGATACTGGTCTAGGATTGAGCACCCCTGTTCTAGGGTCTCCTGAGCTGTTTTGGGCTTTAATTTTGTTTAAAATCTGCCTGCCCTGAGTCCCAGAATAACTGCAGGGGGGTTTAAAAAATCCTGGTGGTCAGACAAGCCATTTTCTGAGTTAGAACCTCTTTTTTTTTCCAATTCAATTCAAGTTTAAATATATAGCACCAATTCACGACAAGAGTCGTCTCAAGGCACTTCACACAGTAAACATTCCAATACAGGTCAGTTCATTAGGCCAATCAGTGAAAAGTTTCCTATATAAGGAACCCAGCAAATTGCATAAAGTCACTGACTAGTGTCAGTGACTTTATGCAATCTTCATACTAAGCAAGCATTTAGCGACAGTGAAGAGGAAAACTCCCTTTTAACAGGAAGAACCCTCCAGAGCAGCCATCCACCGCGACTCACTGGGGATCGAGAAGACAGAGCTGACACACGCATCCACACACACACATCCACACACACCATATATACCAAGTAATGTTTCTATGGTTATATTGTGATTTCTTAGTAAATATTCTATTTGCTGAGGGATAAACTTTAGTGTATTTATCCTAGTGAATCTATAATTCAACAGGTAAACTAGTATTAGCACATTCAACATCAAAGAAAGTAAAATGTTATCAGGAGAGGGAGAATGAATTAGTGGTTAGCAGCAGTGTGCTAGACGATGGCCCCCTCCATGAGGCCACCACAGTTCAGCAGAACGTCATTGTAGCTTCTTCTGGGGAGAAAAACACTTAGAGAAAAAATAAAGTTAACAGCTGAAATTGCAGGAAATAATACAGTTAAAGAGCAGATTGTAGAAGAAAGTAGTCAAGTGTGGAAAGTGTATCCTCCAGCAGTCTAAGCCTATAGCAGCATAACTACAGAGTTAACTCTGGATAATCTATCCTATTTAGATGTAGGCATGTTGGAGGCAGGGCAAGGGAGAGCCGTCTTTACCGACTGTACACTCCACCTCCTTCTACTCCCCCACTTGTCCAGATTTAGGCTAACATCAGATTTTAACCAGAGGCCCTATCAAATAAAAATGTTTTAATCCTATTCTTAAAAGTAGACAAGGTGTCTGCCTCACGGACTAAAGCTGGGAGCTGGTTCCACAGGAGAGGAGCCTGATAACTAAAAGATCTGCCTCCCATCCTATTTTTAGATATTCTGGGAACCACCAGTAGACCTGCAGTCTGAGAGTGAAGTGCTCGGTTAGGAACGTATGGAACAATCAGATCGCTGATGTATGATGGAGCTTGATTATTAAGAGCTTTATATGTGAGAAGAAGGATCTTAAAATCTATCCTGAATTTAACAGGTAGCCAATGTAGGGAAGCTAAGACAGGAGAGATGTGATCTCTCTTTTTAATTCTCATCAGAACTCTAGCTGCAGCATTTTGGACAAGCTGAAAACTTTTAACTACATTCTGTTGTCTTTAAAAGAGCCCCTGAACCTGGAATCTGAATTGGACCCCTTTTAAAGCTAGGGCCTGTTGAACAAAGTCCATCTAGACACTGATCCTCAGCAAAAAAAAAAAAAAAAAAAAAAAACACCCCCCCCAGTCCAACTGTTACCATAAGAGGATGGGCTAGCCTTGTGGCCAGCGCCGGGCCTGGTCTCCTAGACATTACTGGCTTCTTGTGTCATTTTGTGTCTTCTGTATAGAATTCTGACTTGGTTTATTTAGTAAAACACATTTCTGGAAATCTTTAAATAAATAAAGGACTGATGTTGTTTTTACTGCTGTTAGGTTCCATGAGATTCTTAAAACTCTGACCGACAGTGACGACGGGAAGCTTCACATCCTTAAAGTGGTGTATGAAGTTTGGAGGAACCACCCACAGGTCCAGACCACATTAACAGCACCACACTGCTGATGTTTGGCTGTAAAAATGACTTATTTGAATGAAATTAAATGTTTGGGCCTCTTGGTTTCAGATGATCGCCGTGTTGGTGGATAAAATGATCCGGACCCAGATCGTGGACTGTGCTGCCGTCGCTAACTGGCTCTTCTCTCAGGACATGGCCCATGAGTTCACCAGGTGAGATATGAAACATCAGCAGGACATGAAAAAAGGGGCTGTGCATAACAGAACACTAGTCAGGGTTCGTACGGTCATGAAAAACCTGGAAAAGTTATGGAAATGGAAAATGCAATTTCTAGGTCCTTGAAAAGTTCATGAAAAATAATATCCTCTGTAAAGTTTTGGAAAAGTCGTTGAAATATTGCTTGGATAATATTTTGGATGTGTAAAATATAAAAAGTACAATCGCGTACTATGATTAAAATTTACATTGCCACAGAAGTGCAACGTGACGCTCTCGCTGCTACTGTCCGCCTCCGTGTGCACCGCCACGTTCGATTTCTGTTTACTAAATGCGTGCACTGCATTGGGATAAAACGTTCACGTGTGAGCCGCTTTACCAATGTATCATTACTCTCAAAACAAACTAGTCCCAAATGAAAACAACGATTGTAATAAAACGGCTTTACCAAAAGGAGGAGAAGTTTACTTTTGAAAAACGTATGAATGTACTTTTATGTGGCAAGTGGCCACAAGAGCACGGAAGGAGATGAAACGAAAATGGGGTTCACCTGACGGCCTATGATGAAAGTTTACGTTACCGTAAAGTAGGCCGAGTGTTCATTGGTTCATTGTTTGGCGGTGTCTCAACTTGTTATCCGACGTGGATTTTAAAGTGCTACGAAATGCCGGGGAAGTGCAGTTTTAACAACAAGTGGCTTTTCAAGGAGAAGTAACTTTGGCTACTGAAAGACCCTGACAAGAAACGCGCAAAATGCAGACTTAGCTCCAAGTCCTTCGATATAAGCGGCATGGGAGAGGCGGGGCTGGTAACTCACATGAAAGGGAAAAAACACACTGCAGCTGTCGAACGCTGCAGAAGCCTGTCAGTCGGCGAGTTTTTTAAAACAGGCAAAGATGGTGTTAGTGCAGTTTCCTCCACACCGACACAGACGGTTGTTGATGCAGCGGCTGCAATTTCCACGGCAAGGTAGACAGTCATGGATGCATCTACAACAACAAAAGTTCCCAAAGCTGAAGTATTGTGGGCATTAAAAGTAAAGCTTGGTTTATGCTTGACGCATTCACTTTCCACGCGGTGATGCGGCTCGCGGATGGAACGCGCTTCACAACTCGCAGTGTTTATGGTTCATGCGGCTTGGCTCTGTGGTGAGCCAATATTCTCCCAAACTGTAGGGGGCAGCATGGAGCTCTAGTCTACAGCATGCATCCAACACTACACCATAGTAGAAGTATAAATTACTGTTTACAACATGGCATTCCAGCATTTTTTAACAGCGTCCTCGTCTTTTCCGACAGTGCGAGCTATTTCTCTCCAAGAATAATTAACAACATGTTGATCACGGTGATCTCTGAGAGCTGAATCATACAAATGTCTGTATTTACAAACCTCTGCCATACTAGTTCTTGCCGGTCCGCCATGTTTTTCCGCGTCCGTCCGTCCGCATGGTTAGAAAATTTCCGAGGTGCGCGTTGCTGAAATTTTGGGCCGTGCGGATGTGCGGTGGAGGGGCGTGGTTGTTAAAATGACGCAACTTTTCCGCGCGGAGTCGTGCGGATGCGTCAAGCATAAACCAACCTAAATGAACTCTCACTACTCTTACAAATCATCAGAAGACGTAGCTCCTCGTTTCCAGGCAATGTTTCCTGACAGTCAGATTGCTAGGAGATTTGCATGTGGTGAGAAAAAAATGCAGCTATGTGTGCACATATGGACTAGCCTCGCATTTAAGAAGCTTGATACTGAAGGACGTGTCGCAACAAACGGCATATGTTATTTTATTCAATGAAAGTCAACAAACATTTGCAGTCGAAACAAATGGACCTTCATGTTAGACTGTGGGTTTGATTTAGAGGCACCGACTACGGTGGTCCGGCTGAAATGTGTTCATTTTTGGTCTTGGAAATTAAGTGAATGGTTCTGGAAAAGTCATAGAAAAGTTATGGAAAACCATAGCTAAAACAGTGTATGAACCCTTGCTAGTACATGTTGCCTAAAAATAAACTCGTCTCGTTTAGACTTTTCATCTGGGAGATTCTGCACTCAACAATTCGAAAGATGAACAAACACGTACAGAAGATCCAGAAGGAGCTTGAGGAGGCTAAAGACAAATTAGAGAAGCAGCAACACAAGAGGGTAACTGGAAATGATTTGCTAAAATTGATCATGCAGACATAGAAATGTCACTGATGTGTGTGTCCAGTAGTTTAAAACTTCTGTAAAGTTTGGATGACTGTTAATTCAAACTTCTTCAGTACTGTAAGAACCTCTTTGTCATTTTCATTTTACTGAGAAGTCCCACTTTTAGGGAAAAAGGCTATACTTTCTGCAGCAGAGACATAAGATGTGTAGAAATGATCTGTGGTTCGTTGGTGGGGAATAAATGTTATTGTGCACCAACAGAGGGACAGTGGTGATGACGAGGACATGGAGAAGAACAGCGAGGACGAGGAGGGTCAGCTGGAGGAGCAAATTGAGAGGCTGCAGGAGAAGGTGGAGTCGGCTCAAAGCGAACAGAAAAACCTCTTCCTCGTCATCTTCCAGGTAAACCCGAGTCTTTACCTGCAGGAACTGATCCGTTCAATGTTCTCCTGGGGTCTGACAATATTTTAGGTTACACGTTCTTTATTCTGGCGTGGAGGAGCAGAGAGATGCAAACTTCTACTTAGGAGAATGAAAAGTTTCAGTTAGGCACTGGTTTTAGAAACAGAAGAAGAAGAAATTATCTTTTATATAGCAGCTCTCGATATGAAAATCAGTAGGCACTTCACAAAAACAAAATATAAAAACTAAAAATTGGGGGAGAAGGAAAGGCTGACTCTGGACAGACTGGTGAGTGATGAAACAAGTACACTCTTTAATTGTGTGTGTGTGTGTATGTGCGTGTGTGTGTGTAAATCCTCAGCGTTTCATCATGTTGTTGACTGAACATCTGGTTCGCTGCGAGACGGGCAGTGTGGACATCACCACACCATGGTACAAAAACTGCATTGAGCGGCTGCAGCAGGTCTTCCTCATGGTAAGACACACACACAAAGTGTTTGCTTGTTTTTAAAGCTCCTTTTCTGATTAGTCTTACTATTTTCTCTTGCTGATGCTGCTCTTCTTCATGCCCTGCAGCACCACGGCACCATCCAGCAGTATATGGGGACTCTGGAGAACCTGCTGTTCACCGCTGAGCTGGACCACCACATCCTGGCCGTCTACCAGCAGTTCTGCGCCCTGCAGCTCTGAAAAAAACCATCAATCTGATGAAATCCTCATGTTCACGCAGATTATGTGGTAAACGTTAGAAACGGCCAGCTCTTGCATCAAGAATCTCCTCATCACAGCTTAAGTTTTTTATTATCTAACTGTCTTGTGTTCGGTGCCAATGATGTTCGCCACGACTGGAGACGTATTTCAGAATAAGAACTCAAACAAGAATCCTTTTAGTAACTGTAATGGTCCCTCTTATTTTATTTTGTTGTGATGCTTTTGACTTTAGTTGACTTTTCCCTCCTGCTCATGTTCTTCTGAATGGATATTTTTCAAACTGTGTCCAGGCGGAGCTGGAGAAATGTTCATAGGAAAGCAGCGCTCTACTTTTTCTATTTGTTTTATGTGGAATGGGGAAGAAATTAAAACCCTAAGGAGTCTTTATCCACTTTCCCGTTTGTGTTCTTCTTGAGACTTGAATGGAAATTTTGGATCTTAAGTTTTCAACAATTTCACATTTCTTTTTGTTGCATCTGTAGAGCAGATAGAAAAAGTTGGAGTGATATTTGTTTCTTGTTTATAGATGTAAAAAAAAGGTAAGAAATTCTATTTTAATGTCTTCAATTTAAATTCCTTTCCTCACCAAAATCAAACAATGACACCAATGTTACAAAAAACCTTGCTCACTGTAGTAGTAGAAAGGATATCTAGTGACATTTATTTCAAACATTCATCACACTCAAGAACAAAGCATCTTCTCTTATTTTCATACAGTATTTTCTTATTTTTGGCATCATTTTACAAGTCAGTTTGACAAATAAGTGATTTTTATAATAACTGTCACGATTGGTTTTAAGAAACTATACAACAATTTGTAATCTGATTTTTTGGTTATTAAGTTCCTAACGTGAGAGTTGGACTCTGCCAAGGCTGCCCTTTGTCACTGATTCTGTTCATAACCTTTATGGACAGAACTTCTAGGTGCAGCCAAGGTGTTGAGGGGATCTGTTTTGGTGGCCTGAGGATCAGGCAGATGATGTGGTCCTGTTGGTTTCATCAGTACGTGATCTCCAGCTTTTGCTGGAGCGGTTCGCAGCTGGGATGAGAATCAGCTCCTCTAAATCCAAGACCATGGCTTTAAATCGGAAAAAGGCAGAATGCCTTCTCCAGGTCAGAGATGAGGTCCTGCCTCAAGTGGAGGAGTTTAAGTATCTCGGGGTCTTGTTCACGAGTGAGGGAAAGATGGAGCATGAGATCGATAGGCGGATTGGTGCTTCATCTGCAGTGATGTGGGCATTGTATCAATCTGTCGTTGTGAAGAGAACTGAGCCAGAAGGCAAAGCTCGATTTACCGGTCGATCTACGTTCCTACCCTCACCTATGGTCATGAGCTTTGGGTAGTGACCGAAAGAATGAGATCGCGGATACAAGCAGCAGAAATTAGTTTTCTCCGCAGGGTGGCTGGGCTCTCCCTTAGAGATAGGATGAGAAGCTCTGTGATTCGCGAGGGGCTCGGAGTAGATTCGCTGCTCCTCCACGTGGAGAGAAGCCAGTTGAGGTGGCTCAGGCATCTGATTTGGATGCCTCCCTGGTGAGGTTTTCCGAGCACATCCAACTGGGAGGAGACCCAAGAGAAGACCCAGGACACGCTGGAGGGACTACGTCTCTCAGATGACCAGGGAACAGCTTGGGATTCCCTCAGAGGAGCTGGCCCAACTAGCTGGGGAGAGGCACGTCTGGGCTTCTCGGCTTAGGCTGCTGCCTCCGCAACCTGACTGGATAAGTGGTTGAAAATGGATGGAAGTTTGTAATGTCGTTCTCCAAAAAATAAGGCCCTACCAAAACAAGAGAATAGCACAAAGTCTGTAAACGGCAGTTAGACGTGTCTTTGAAAAGGGTAACGAATTCTGTAGATTGCACTTGCTGATCAACAAACACCTGCTCTGCATATCTTTGAAACTTCTTCCCATTCATACCTTTCTAGTTGATCTGTTTTGCAACAGCATCAGAAAAGATCCTTGTAAAAATGTAAATGATTCTTGAGGTTCTGTCCACCAACACTCACTTGTAGCAAGGTGGAGAAGCGAGGGCCTGGGCGAGATTTGATCTCCAGACTCCTGGGTGAGAGTCACGCTTACTAACCAGTCAGCCAAAGGGACATCTCCTTGGCCAAGTAGCCAGGGTGCATGATCAATCAGGATACAGTGACAGGACACTCGCACTGTCACACACTCATGAAATCTATAAAAGCACAGACAGACATACATACATTTCTGTATCCAGTATCATACAATTACAAAATCATGTTTTGTTTGACACGTGAATTCCTGGAATCCTTTTGCCACTCCAGTTCCTCAATTTCAGACAAGATGGCCAGTGGGCAGCAATTCAGTTACTGTTCTGTGGGGTATCCTAAGGATCCGTTTTGGGCCCACTCCTGTTTTTACTGTACATTCATCCTCTTGGACAGATAACTGATTGTTTTCATAATGTCTCTTGTCACCTATATGCAGATGACATTCAACTGCTCCTTTAAAGGTGTGGTTTACTTGTTTATTCAATACATTTGCAGTATTCTATAGTGTAAATTAATGCCGTATGAGTCACTGAAGTAAAATAAGCTATGATGCTCCTGTTCTGGGATGTAGAAGTTTGCTGTTTCAGAGGTAGGCTGAGAACAGGAGGAATACATATTATTAATGGTATGCACACACCTCTCCTTTGATTGGCTAACACTTTGAGCCATCAAAGTCATTATTGCTCTCTCTCCTCACTGCAAAAAATAAAACAAAAAGCCTTACTGTGGGCTAGTGCAAGCCAAGATGGGCAAGGCCATGAATGCAAATTCACAGAATGACATAGATAAGTGAGAATTTTTAAATCCTAGCATTTCATTGTTATGTTTATGTTTATTCATTTAGGAGACGCCTTTATCCAAAGCGACTTACAATTTATAACCTATAGGGCATGTTGTGATCTGTGGGGGAAACCGGAGTACCCGGAGGAAACCCACGCATGCATGGGGAGAACACGACACTCCACGCAGAAAGGCCGCAGCCGAGCCGAGTTTCGAACCAGCAACCTTTGTGCTGTGAGGCAACAGTGCTAACCACTGCGCCACCATGCAGCCCATTGTCTATTTTCTCTCAGAAGCTAATGCATGAGAACAGTGTGGAAGACTGTTTTCATGTTCAGCCTGCATGAAAAACTCAAGAGTGACCAATTATAATTAGAAATAATCATTAAAAAGTGGGGTTTCAGTCACCACACCTTAAAGAATTCTGAGTACCATAAACTGGCTCAACTATTAGAGTGCCTATCAGCTATCACTAGCTGGGATTAATAAAGTATCTTTGAATTGAATTGAATTAAAGTCCATAAATGTCACACACACACACACACACACACACACACACACACACACACACACACACTGGTGTGTGGTGAAATTTGTCCTCCACATTTGACCCATCCCCATGAGGAGCAGTGAGCTGGAGACACAGGAACTGTTTGGTGGTTTAACCCCCCAATTCAACCCCTTTAAAGTTGAGTGTCAAGC